>NC_142950.1:27237250-27244750 GCF_046866305.1 Octopus bimaculoides | reverse complement strand
GTCTCTATTCACTGGAATAAAAAAAAGACATCTAAATATCATTCTTCATAAAGTGTAATCAATATCAAAGAAACAAACAAACCAAGAATTAATTTATAATTATTTATTAGTTATTAATATTATTAACAGTATTATAAATGTCACTCACTATCATTATTATTAATGGCAGAATCGTTAGAACGTTGGATAAAATTCGTTGTCGTTATTGATCCGCTTCTTCATAATCTGAGCTCAAATCTCGCAGAGGTCAACTTTACATTTTATCCTTCCAGAGTCAATAGAATAAAATACCAGTCAAGTAATGGGACTGATTTCATTAATTAGCTCTTATTCCAAATGCCAAGAATTGTTCCTATGCTGATTAATTAGTTACCTTTGTCGTTTTTCATTCCTTCAGAAATCGTGTTGTCGGCTACTAAATTTTATCCAAAAAGTTTGTAGTAATGAAACAGATATACGCAAGCGCGTTATCCTATTTCCTCTGAAGTTATTGAGTGGTGAGATACTATCTGAGGCACGATTCGATGTTTGGGTTGTACGTGTGTAGCCGAATATTGTATGGGTGTTTTATACTTTATACGTACTTCCCACTCATATATGAACGAGGAGGCGCTGAAAATTCCTGGTTTTGGGTAAAAGAAAATACAGGAGGATCAGTGAATTATGATTTTATTCAACATATTCCCCTCTCAGGTTCACACACTCATTGCAGCGGTCCTTCAGTTTTTCTAAGTTCTGTAAGAGAACTTGGAAGGTCGGGCCTTCAACAAGGCCTTTCACGACACCATTAAAGTCAGGAACTTTTCAGCACCCTCTCGTATGTATTTATTAATCGGCCGAAGTTGATAAGTGACTCAAGGACAGAGAGTTTCGTGTATTGATGCTTATCAAATCTGATGAGAGGCCAATGCATAAAACTCTCGACCTTTGAAGAAATTTTGTAACTTTGGCCGATTGAATAAAACATATATATATAGTCAAGTTTTGAGTTATATTTTCCTGTTTGTATTACCAAATATATATATATGCACACATGCATAATGTATGCATGTATATATATGTACACACACACACACACACATATGTATATTTCTTTTTACTTTCCCCTTACATTTTCACGTGTAGTTTCTATTTTCTTTTTGTAACATATTTCTATTATATATATATATATATATTAGAAGGTTTGGAGGTGATGTACAGGTATTATATATCAGAAAAAATAAGGTATTCAGAGATCTAGATGGTTGTACATCTACAGATTTTTATTAATATGTCACATGTTTTTATAAATCATATATTAGCGCTTTTATCTACTCTAATAGATTCTTCAGAATTTGCTGAAGAATCTATTAGAGTAGATGAAAGGATGAAAGGAACGTGAAACTGAGTAACAGTTCTGTGATAATTTTGCAGCTTTAATAAAAAAGTTTATATGTGTGTGTGTGTGTGTATATGTGTGTGTGTATATATATGTATATATGTATATATATATATATATATATATATATATATATATATATATATATATATATATATATATATATATATATATATATATATATATATATATATATATACATATATATATATGAAGAGTGAGAAAAACCTTCTTAATCGTTCGGTTGTTAGGCTCCAAGTAACACACAGACACACAGACATACAGACACACACGGGCACACACACACACACACACACGGGCACACATACATACACATATTTACACTATATTGAATGCTGTTCAAATGTCACTGATTTGTCCACCCCGGCCTTGAATATTAGATATTTTTTGTATGTGGCTTGGACTGTGAACGCAGTTACCTCAGTTGACCTCAGTTGACCTCAGTTCACCCCAGTTCACCCCGCTTACTAAAGTTAACCTCAGTCGACTCCACCTAACCTCAGATATACTCAGTTTACTCGGGTAATCCAGTTAACCTTATTTAACTTAATTTATCACTGGTGAACCCCAATTGTTTCCATGTCACCACAACTAATCCCATTCAAACCTAGTTAACAAGTCGAGACCAGTGAATTCCAGTTAAACCCAGTTACCTCTCGAGTTTACCCCATTACTCCCAGATAATTCCAGCTCAGCTGCCCAACGAGATCCTCATAAGTTATTAGGGAAAATCCCTTTTCGGTTTCTTCTCTGTCATATATCTGTAATGCAAAGAGAAAAAAACAATAGAGTGGCGTTCGCAAATGTGACAAGACATTAATACTACCAGTGTGTGTGTGTGTATGTGTGTGTGTACGTATAAGCATACGTATATGTGTGTATATTTGTGTATTGCATACATATATGCGTGTGTGTGTGTGTGTGTGTGTGTATATATGTATATATATATATATATATATATATATTGAACACGGAACTATGTGGTTGGGTAGCAAGCTTTTTACTTCACAGCCACGCCTGCACCTATTTATCTATAATATAATTAATACTCTTGACCTTTTCATAATTGGTTGATTTTCAAAGTTTACACTTTTGAAAATTATACGCATGGGAAACCGGTTAAGTGTATTAAATTTATTATAAATAAATCCTCATATATACTCACTATGCATTTTCAACTTCATTAGGCTCTTAAAATTATGAAGGAAGGATAAGATTCAAGCACGATCATATTAAAATGGACAGTTTTGCGTAGCAGAGGCTGAAGATGTAATCTAAGATGATTTGGTATCAGAAGAAGGAAAGATATATTGGTTACTTACTGTAAGTGTCATCCTGTGAATAGGCAGCAGAAGTTGAATGATAACGCTGTAGGCAACAACGACTGTTGGGATGATGTGACACGCTGCACCTTCCTGTACAGCAGTTACAAGGCGGCAATGGTGGGACTTGGTGCTGCGATGACGGTGATCTACCGCTAAATGTGAAGTGAGCGTCACTGCTTTCGTAATGAGATCTACGGTGTTGGCTGCCGGAAGAGGATGATGATGATGGGGATTCTGGGTAGCGTAAGCGATGGTCATCAGGGTAATGATGACAGCAGTGGCTCGCTTCGCCGTCAGTGGAGCTGTGTTTTGTTTCTGATCAGGAGAAGAAAAAAGCAAGATACTACTCTTAGCTGATATCAAGTATTTTATATACATATTTTATATACATATTTTATATACATATACGTACAGGCACGCACAAACGCGCGGAGAAAACACACACACACACACACACACACACACACACACACACACACACACACACACACACACACACACACACACACACACACCTATTTAGTACAGAACCCAAAGAGCTACTAATTGCTTTATGCTTTTATGATATTTGAATAAGCATATTATAAAGTACGCCATGTATCTTAAATTAATCTTTCAGGCTCTGTTTATATGTGTTATATATATTTAAAAGAAACAACACACACACATACACACATACACATACATACATGCATTCATGCACACATACACACACACATACACGCACTCATACACTCATGCACACACGTACGGAACACATACCCACACATACTCACACACACACGTACATATACATGCTGCGTTAGACAACCGACTATACCTTCCGACTGTCTGCAAAATAACCGCCTTTTCGCAACTCCGTTCCGTTGGCGATCTGCGCAGTCGTGAACCCGCGACTGATGACATGGCATTTCACCGGACGCCCAGCCATACGAAGACGGTGAACCTCGATGCTGACAGCTAATATGACAAGGAGACTGATGGAAGCTGGCGGGTGAGTGCGATGATGGGACCTGCGATGGTGGAGCCGGAGACTTGACTGGTGTTGAATGACCTGCATCATACTGTTGCTGCTTCGGCTGCTGCTGCTGCTGGCTGGGAAAGATGAACGGATTGCTGGGTGAAGATATTAGTTGGGGCTGTTTCCGACATATCCGCGACGGACTTTCTAGAGGCGTTGCCAGAGATTGCAGTGATGGGGCTGACTGGAGGGCAGACAGATATTCATGCTGATGCGAGGAATTTCCAGATCCTTCTTCGAATCGAACTTCTGACGGCTGACTGCTGCGGTCGAGGCAAAGATCACCAGTTGATGTAGAAGGGCGATATGACTGCGCATGCCCAGGCGATATCTTCGAGACTGGAGAAATGTAAGAGCTTGCGTGTCGTGACGTAAGATGGGACATTTTGGTCGTCGTCGGGTGGTGGAGATTAAACGGTGATGGTGGCAACATGGCCGGCGAATGAGCAACCTCGTTGTGAGACGGAGGCGATGGCAATAGATCAGAATCCTGAGAAGGGAAACAATATGGGAACTGTAAAGATATGTAAAACTTTCCAAAAATTTAGCACATAAATACATATGCATGCATCTAGACATAAAAACGCATCCATAAAACAAACATACAAATCTGCGCATACACTAACACCAAATACTGCACACACACACACTCACACACACATACACACACATACACATACATACACACACGCACACAGAAACACTCACACACACATACACACATACAAGCACACACACACACACACACACTCACACACACACTCACAAACACATGCACACACATACACACACACGCACACACACTCACGCACACATACACACGCACACACACGATGGGTTTCCGCGCATTTGCATAGTCTCCGCATTTCAAATTCTATTTAGAAGGCTTTAATCTATGTTGCATAAAAATACCCGTAATTTCGAAAAAAAAAACAAAAACAAAAAAACAAATAACCCCGGAAAGACAAACTGTTTGCTTACCCAGAGTTGATTATCGCACGAACGATTTCGGGTGACGTCTTTATTCGACCAACGTCTAAACATGACTTTACCAGCATCATTGCCTTCCTTCATCGCTTGAATTCTGTTGTACATCTCGTCCTTTCTGTATATTCCCTTCTTGTCGTAGGAGGACACGAAAGTGGATTCGTAAGGGAACTCATCTGGGATAGGATGTTCTGGATCGTGTATATAATCAACCGGAACTAACCCCGACAAGGAATGACCAAATACCGTTGTTGAACACGGCCTTTGTTCAAACCGCATTTTTTGTTGACAAGATTCCTGTGAGCTTTCGTGTCCATGACAAACGCTCCTCTCTGTTGGACACAATATCGATTCATCTTCTAATATATTCGCCTGCTTGCAAAAGCTACGATTGCTATATCCGCCAGGTGTATTTTCCTCGTAGCATCTGCATGATGTTCTTCTGAAGCAGTCTTTATAGACCGGTGATTCTGCAGTTTTTTGCCTACGTTCGCAGGCACTCTTCACTAAACGAGGTGATGGCGGAGTAACAGCCGACGATTTGTTCGCCATAGCGTAATAATCTGAATCGTCTTCCGATGATCGACACCTTTCTCTGACCGGTAGTTTATCCATGGTTATCGGAGGAGGTGACGCCATTTTGAGATCTGTGAAGTTTTCCACAATTTCCTTGTCGTTCATGGAACTCATATCGACCGGACGTTTTCTGTTTCTTTTGTCGTGTGAAAAGACAGCCGTGTTCAATTCTCCTGTAGGCAGATCTGAAAAGAAGAAGTTTCCGCCATCGTTGCCTTTCGCACATTTCGACGGAGTGCAAGGCGATTGAGCCAGTATCGTGTAAGGGGAATGAGGTAAAGGGGAATGACAGGATTTGCTCCTTAGACGTGCTCCATGTTGAGGTGAAGTACGTATCATATATTGAGTTATGGACGTCTGGCCTTTGACCCGTGAAGGGCTAGACGAGGTACCTTCCTGCGTCGATTTTTGAGGGGAGCAATCAAACTCATCTGTTATGCCGAGTGATTTGGTAAAAGCTTTTGCTTTTCTTTTGGGAGGGTCTTGCAATTTGAAGGTTTTATTTTCTTCCTTTTCTTCATCGTATTTGCCTTCGTCTACTTGAAACACGCCTGAACATAGAAGTAAAATTATTGCCATGAAAATGAAATCAAGATTCAAAACTATAACAGAACATGTAACATAAACTGCTTATGGAACTTATAACTTGAAATCAAATATTGAACGTTTGACTCATAAGCTTCTGAGAGTGTTAATGTTGAAATACAGGAAATGCTGGCTGCAAAAACTTGTTCAAATTTAATCTAATCCAGTCATGCATTTCGGCTTTGTATTCAGTCAGAAGTGTGTCAAGCTTTAACCCTTTAACATTTAAACTGGCCATATCCAGCTTGAATATTCTACTGTCTTATGTCCAAGCTGACCAAATCTAATCTCTCGCGCATCTCCTACGATGTCCTTTAAAAAATATACAATCATATCATTGAAATCTCAAGGCTACAAGATAATGTGTGATCAATTCAGAACAATGTCAATAAATAAGCATTACATTTGACAATGTGTGAAGGCGCATGGTTCAGTGGTTAGAGCGGCGAGCTTACGATCGTGAGATTGTGAGTTCGATTCTCACCAGTCCGGGTAAGGTTGTTTATGGAAGACCAGAAGTTGGCCATGCATACCAGACTCCCCACTCCATGCCACCAATGTTATCCAATGAAAAGGCAAAGGCCGATACAGTTTGGCACCAGTGACGTCGCAACTTATTTCTACAGATGAGTGAACTGGAGCAACGCGAAATAAAGTGTCTTGCTCAAGAACACGACACACAGTCCGGTCCGGAATCGAACTCACTACTTCGTGATTGTGAGCCGGTGTTCTAACCACTGAACCATGCTTCATATACTATTATAATTCAGTTATATCTCTGTTTTATGGCACATTTCGGCAACTTGCAAACTATTATGACAGCTCAGCTATTTGCATATTAAGAAACGCTACGTGTTAAATCTTGTTACAATTCAGTTATCTGCAAAGGTTTTGAGCCATATATTTGTGGTTCATCCTAAATTTAAGGCCTCATATTTGTAGTAGAAGGGATTATTTCATCTTTAGTCTAAGAAGGAGCAAAACTTTTGAAGATAAATGTTCGACTTAAATTTCCGATAGGTATATCTTTTTAAAGGGGAAAACGTGAAAAGGGGTAGTAGGCTGCATACTCGAGATTGTGTTTTTAATGGCGAATGGTTTTGCTAGACTTACCGTAAGTTAACATTGTGTCTCGGGGAGAAACTAGTGTGGTAGGAGGGGCTGCCGTGAAGATTTTAGGAATGATGCTATCTGCGGATGGTGTGGTTGAACTCTCGAGCACTGATGATGATGATAGTAACGATGAAGATGAAAATGACGATGAAGATTTGTCTGTGGCGTTAGTTCTTCTCATCTTGCTTTCCTATCGAAAAATGTAGATAGATATCATTAGAATGGACAGATGATGCGTAACACATGAAACATACTCGTTTCTGATTGGCTGTTCTTAATTTCCTTGAAAAATATCCATTTTTTCTCAGAGAAGACGTACCCAGCTTCCTCTCCCAACCAGTAGCATAGAATATTTAGCTACGATATAAAACAGAAAGAGAGAGAGAGAGAGAGAGAGAGAGAGAGAGAGAGAGAGAGAGAGAGAGATGGAGAGAGACCTATTCATTAAGATATTTAATGAATCACAAGTTATATCATGCCGACGATTTCTAAAA
>NC_142950.1:27232250-27234750 GCF_046866305.1 Octopus bimaculoides | reverse complement strand
ATATGTGTGTGTGTGTGTGTGTGTGTGTGTGTGTGTGTGTATGTGTATATGTATAAATTTGTTTCATGCATACATGTTCGTATACATATTAACACACACACATACCGCACACACATATAACAAACGACTAATACAAACTTCGAATTTAATTACTTCACGTCTGCCGCTGCACAGAATAGGTACGCTTGTAGTTAAATATAGTGAATTGAATATCATATTAAAACTTACATATATTGCCATATAAACACCTTGCTTTATACACGTCAATACGTCATGTGTACAAACGCTTTATCTTAAACAAATATTCGTACCTGAGTAAAATGACAGGACAGTTTTACATCATAAAAAAAGGCTCTCGAATAATTAAATGGATATGTAATTTTAACCACTTTATGCAAGCACACACGTTTTATTAGACAACATTAAAATATTAGGATACTTACTTGTACGTATAATTAAATTACGAAATATTTCAGAGTAGATATAGAAGATTTGACAAATGGTTCGACGGGTCTGTATGTGGACAGCATATAACCTCATATAAACCTTTTTAATAATGCATTTCATACGGTTCCAAGTATACTGTCATTAATAAACCGAGTACATATACTTAGATCTTTCATCTTATACTTGTTTCAGTCATTAGACCGCGGCCATACTGGGGCACCGCCTTGAGGAATTTTTAGTTGAATGTATGGACCCAAGTACTTATTTTCTTTTTGAAGTTTGGTACTCATCCTATCGTTCTCTTTTGCCGAACCGCTAAGTTATGTGGACGTAAACGCACCAGCTCCGGTTGTCAAGCAGTGGTGGGGGACAAACATAGACACAAAGACGCATACACATAGGTATACACATACATACATACTTATATAATACATACTTACATGCATACAAACATATGACCACAGTCTTTGGACTGAAACTTAATATATATATATATATATATATATATATATATATATATATATATATATATATATACACACATATATACGACGGGCTTCTTTCAGTTTCCGTCTACCAAATCCACTCACAAGGCTTTGGTCTGTCCGAGGCTATAGTAGAAGACACCTGCCCAAAGTGCCACGTAGTGGGACTGAACCCTGAACCATGCGGTTGGGAAGGAAACTTCTTACTACACAGCCACGCCAGCGCTTATATATGCAGAATTGTATCATGTAACTTCAATATACGCATATATATATATATATATATATATATATATATATATATATATATATATATATATATATATATGCTATTACAGTAATGTGCATGTTGATGCACATATATGTACATATATACACATATATGTATATGTGTATGTTCAAGTATACACATACGCACAAATATAGGCATAAATGTATACATATTGATACGCTAAACCACACATACACACACACACATATCATATGTATATATATATATATAACCGTGTGTGTTGTGTGAGTACATTCATAGACAAACACATTCACATACGTGCATACATACACACATATATACATACATACATGCATGTATACATGCATACATACACATACACGCACTCACACACGAGTGATTAATGAAATTAAATTAAAATAAGGGGTATAAGCAAAACAATAATAATAATCCTTTCTACTATAGACACAAGGCCTGAAATTTAGGGGAAGGGGACTAGTTGATTACATCAACCCCAGTGTTTCACTGGTACTTTATTTATCGACCCCGAAAGGATGAAAGACAAAGTCGACTTCAGCGGAATTTGAGCTTACAACGTAGCGACGGGCGAAATACCAAAACGATAATAATAATGTTGAATCGACAAGATGTTTATTGATAAAACGGAATATTAAAATTGCTGATAACACATAAAAGTGAAAATATGTGTAGGGCAAGGTGATAGACGAAGAAGATATAAATGAGGAGAGGGTAACTTTGGCTGAAAAATGGTACGAAATGTGTGTGTATAGGTGCGGAATGGGGACGAGTTATCTATTATCTGTTCGGGGTTATGATGTTTAAATAAACATAAAATCTTTAAGAGTTTAGTCTAGTATAGAAAAACAACAGGGTAAACGCCGTTAGGAGGAGAGGTTGGGAAGGTGAAAGAGGAGGGTGAAATATTGTATCTAAATAAATCTTTAAAGCGATAAACTTATAAATTTTAAAACATTGTAATCTCATGACTCTGAAGCCTTCAAAAATGTTTCGAGATTCTTTGAGAGTTCTCTTAGACTCATGACTCTGAAGTCTTCAAAAATGTTTCGAGATTCTTTGAGAGTTCTCTTAGACTCATGACTCTGAAGTCTTCAAAAATGTTTCGAGATTCTTTGGGAGTTCTCTTAGACTCATGACTCTGAAGTCTTCAAAAATGTTTCGAGATTCTTTGAGAGTTCTCTTAGACTCATGACTCTGAAGTCTTCAAAAATGTTTCGATATTCTTTGAGAGTTCTCTTAGACTCATGACTCTGAAGTCTTCAAAAATGTTTCGAGATTCTTTGAGAGTTCTCTTAGA
>NC_142950.1:27217250-27222250 GCF_046866305.1 Octopus bimaculoides | reverse complement strand
CAAATCTGCACATATACAAATCTGCACATATACATACATACATACATACATACATACATACATACATACATACATACAAATATATCTCTTTGAGTTGTTGAAATTCCGATGAAGGAACCTTGGATTTAGGTTAGAAACTGGTTCTTTCTCTATTGGCAAGAATTCTTGAAATAAAACTGAATAAAGACATACATACATACATACATACATGCATACATACATACATACATACATCCAACGGATGTTAACATAAAGCTGAAGATCAGTGAAGAAGAGAACACCTATGCTGAACTATTGAGAAATCTGCAGTCACTCTATCCAAATTACAAGTTCAGGTTTATACCTGTAATTATTGGGGTCCTGGGATATGTAACACACTGCCTAAATAACAATCTTCTCAAAACCAGGCAGAAGAAAGCTGATTCGAAGACTACAGATCCAATCCACCAGTGGAACTGTAAAAATCTGTAAAATTTTCCAGAAGTTTATCATTTAAATATATATGAGCATGTTTAGGTAGGCATATATATGCATGAGACTACATACATAAAACAAAACATACAAATCTGCACATATACATACATACAAAAATATGCTGATGTTGTTGAAGTTCCAATGAAGGAACCTTGGATCTAGGTTAGAAACCGGCCCTTTCTCTATTGGTAAGAAATCTTGGAATAAAACTAAACAATGTCATACATACATAAATGCATGCTTATCAGCCGAGGATCATGCATATTTATGTTGTCAGTAAACATAAAAAGCGATAGCAACATACTAAAGTAGACTATCTTGGGCCAACAACCAGTATATAAGCTTTCACTTTGAAAGTTTATACTTTCGCAATGTATGAAATACCTGATGCACTAAAGAGATAAGGATGCAAGTAAAACATCTAGGTTTGATTACTGATGTAGACACGGTGGAATTAACACCGATTATACGGCCCACATCGTAAGGAGATGTCCGAAAATGTCATCATGAAACTTTCAACCTTTAAGATACGATATATTGGCCTAAATATTATATAATGCAAGTGAGGCATCAGCTGGCAAAAGACGGTGAGTTTGGCAAAATCGATAGCACACCTGGCAAAATGCTTAGCGACATTTCGCCCGTCTCTACGTTCTGGGTTCATATGCCGGTGGGGTCGGCTTTGCTTCTAATCCTTTCGAAGTCGATAAAAATAAGTACCAGTTGAATACTGGTGTCGATGTAATCGACTTATCTCCTCCCCCCAAATTGCTGGCCTTGTACCAGCATTTGAAATCATTATTATACAATGTATGTATGTATGTATGTATATGTATAGATTTGTATATTTTGTTTTATGTATGTATTCTCATGCATATACCTGCACGTCTAGAAATGCTAATATATATTGAAATGATAAACTTCTGGAAAGTTTTACAGATTTTTACAGTTCCAGTGATGGATTGGATCTGTAATCTTCGAATCAGCTTTATCCTTCCTGGTTTTGAAAAGCGAGCTGGTGACAGATGGACCATTCCTTAAGGTAACTAACATCCTGCATTGCACACCAAGCTTTGACATGGAACTCATCTACAAGAGAGGCAGAGGAGAGAACAACCTAAAAATAGCCGGAGGCGGATTACTGGAACAGAGATGGAAAAGTAGGGATCTAACTGGAGGGAAGAAGAAAGAACAGTTCAGAGTTTAGAACTGTGGAGAAACGTCATCATTGGCCTTATGCTGCATAGGGAGTGGAAGGCTTAAGTAAGTAATTAGGGAACAGAGAAAGAATGCGTGTATAGTAGCGGACATCAGTTGTCCAGCAGATGTTAACATGAAATTGGTTTCTGTTCGATTCTCTGACTGGGGTGCGTGTTGTGTTCTTGAGAAAGACACTTTATTTCACATTGCTCTAGTTTGCTCATCTGTAGAAATGAGCTGCGACGTCACTGGCGCCAAGCTGTATCGGCCCCTTTGCCTTTCCCTTGGATAACGTCGGTGGCACGGAGAGGGGAGGCTGGTATGCATGGGCAACTGCTGGTCCTCTATGAACAACCTTGCCCGGAATTGTGCCTCGGGGAGTAACGTTCTAGGTACAATCCCATGGTCATTCGTGACCGAAGAGGGTCTTTACCTTAGGGCCTAGTGTATTGATTTGCCTGCAAGCCTACAATGCTGCTGAAACAGCCCTTTGAATCTTTCAGCTTCCATAGCAATGGCTTAAAGTCAGCACGTACAGAAGGCTTCGTAATAATGATATTCTGAAGTATTGTTGTTGAGTTTTCGAGGTACTGCTGTAGTATTCTGGGGGTAGCTGTAGTATTCTGGGGGTAGCTGTAGTTTTGTTTTGGGGGTGTTGAAGAAGGGTTGTGCTTTGTGATTTGTTGTAGTAATGTTCTGTAGTGATGTAGAAATATTGTAAGCTATTGCAATTGAAAGATGGCGAATGTGAAAGCTGCTATTTTATGTCTGTTTTTCTGAAGCCAAGTTTCTAGGGCATTAATGTAAGTTTAGAATGTGTTTTTAGGATTTAGAATTAGTGTTTGTAGGATTTTAAAGTAATGTCTCTGTGGGTATTTGATAGAATTAAAGATTTAAGAGTTCTAGGGCATGTGTATAAGGATGATTAGTTAGACTTGGTGTTTATAAGAAAGATTTTTAGGGCATGGATGACGGTAATTGTTAGAATGACTGTGTATAGGATTTTTAGGGTGTGTTTATGAGGGTGCTGGGTTGAATTAGTGATTTTAGAATCTTTAGGGTGTGTCTACGAGGCTGATTGTTATAATTAATGTTTATTGTATTTGTATTGCATTGTAGGGTTAAGAGAGTGTGGTGGAGGTGTTCTCTCTGGTGTTGTAGTCAGTGCCGTTTTAAGAATGGGCGCACAAAACAGTTGCCCAGGTAATTTACGGGCCCAGGGGCCTAATTCTGGACTATGTATATTATGGCTTGCTGTCAGTAAATAAATGCTATAAGGCCCAGCGCACTGATTTGCCCGGGGGCGTCACAAGGCTAGGAGCCCAATTTTGGACTATGTATGCTGTGGCTTGCTGTCAATAAATAAGTGCTATTGGGACCAGCACATTGATTTGCCCGGGGACCTCACGGGGATAAGAGCCCAGTTTTGAACTATGTATGCTGTGGCTTGCTTTCAATAGATAAGTGCTACAATAGATAAGTGCTATATACATATATATATATATATATATATATATATATATATATATATATAATGACACATGACCACACACCACATGTTACATGTATGTAATGACACAACCTACCACGACGCACTACAATATAAACATGTATTTAAATATACAGCTCTCTAAGGCAGCGAGCTGGCAGGGCAGTTAACGCCTTTGGTATTTCGTCCGTCCGTACGTTCTGTGTTCAAATTCTTCCGAGATTGATTTTTCTTTTTTTTTTTTTTCTCTCATCCTTTCAGGGTTGTTAAAATAAGCACCAGTTGAATATTGGGGGCCAATGTAATCGACTCAACCGCTCCCCGGAGTTGTTGGCATTGTGCCAGAATTTTAAAACCAATTATACGCCGCAGAACTATAGTTCAACCGGTGCTTATTTTAACAACCCCGAAAGGATGGGAGAAAAAAAAAATTTTAAATCAACCTCGGAAGAATTTGAACACAGAATCTACAGACGGACGAAATGCCAGAAGCGTTGACTGCTCTGCCAACTCGCCGCCTTAGAGAGCTTTGTATTTAAATACATGTTTATTTTGTAATGTGTCGTGATAGGGTGTGTCATTACGTACATGTAACATATAAAGAAACGTAACGTGCCATGGCGCGATATTTTCAGCACACACATACATGTAATAACACACACACACACACACACACACACTGATACAGTCAAATTAACACGACACGGTTCATCGCAACGTTATACATGTTATGATAGTGCACACAATACCAGGCGGACGAAATGCTTAGCGGTATTTCGTCTGCCATTACGTTCTGAGTTCAAATTTCGCCGAGGTCGACTTTGCCTTTCATCCTTTCGGGGTAGATAAATTAAGAACCATTTACGCACTGGGGTCGATGTAATCGACTTAATCCCTTTGTCTGTCCTTGTTAGTCCCCTCTATGTTTAGCCCCTTGTGGGCAGTAAAGAAATAAGAAACGTTAGCATGTTGCTCCAGTTCACTCAGCTGTAGAGATGAATTGTGACGTCACTGGGGGCCAAGCTGTATCGGCCCCTTTGCCTTTTCCTTGGATAACATCGTTAGCATTCCATAGATATATGGTATTTAGAGTATATGTGTTGTGGTACTGTGGGGTGAAGTGTTGTACTGCAGCAGTATAAGATGTGTGGGGGTGTTTTCCTCGGGTGGCAATACCACAACATTGAAAGTTGCACCGCTAATATAGAGTCGAAGTAATAAAAATACAACATTGACATCACAACTGCACGACCCTTGCATAAAGATTACAAAAGCTGCACGTAACATCAGCATCACAACAGCATCACCCCAACATCAGCTTCACAACTGCAACATCTTATCAACATCTCAAAAGAAGTACCCCAATATCAAACATCAGAAAAGGAGGATCCCCACATCAATATCACAACAGCAGCATCTCTCCAGTATCAACATCACAACAACGGTAGGCCAATACCAAGATTGCAACAGCAGCGCTTCGACATCACAACACAGGCATCCTAACATCAACATCACAACAGCAGCACACATCTGACAGCTGGCCGCCTTCGAATGATAAAATATTGAAAACAAGCCCACTTACCAGAGTCTCTTAGCACAGTTATGACGAGCGGTTAGATCGGCTCATTATGACGAGAGGTCACTTCGGCTCACTATAGCTCCTTCCCACCAGATATGAATCTTATATTGATTTCAAATTTTGGCACAAGGCCAGAAATTTCGAGGAAGGGATATGTCGATTTAATCGACCCCACTGTTCAACTCGTACTTATTTTTTCGGCCCCCGAAAGGATGAAAAGCAAAGTCGACCATCTCGGAAGCATGAAAGGTAAAGACC
>NC_142950.1:27212250-27214750 GCF_046866305.1 Octopus bimaculoides | reverse complement strand
GTTTTGGCGGCGAGGTTGTCCCTTGACCAACACTTCAACGCCAAACACGAAGGGTGCGTTGTCAGGGCTAGGATGCGTGCTCTAAGAAACGAAGGTGTTGGAGCCGCACGAGAGGCCCGGGTGGCGGAGGCGCAACAGGGCAACAAAGCCACCATTCGGTCTCTGGTGGACGAACAGGGGCGCGAACTGCTCGAGCCAAGCAAAATGTGTGAGGCCTTTCAGCGGCACTTTGCTCGACTGTTTGGGACGAATGGCGAGCGAGAACGCAGGGTGGACTTCAGTGCCTACCTGCACAGCCTGCCACGACTCTCGGCAAGAGAGGCGGAGTGCTGCGAAGGTGCCATCACGGCGGCGGAAGTGAGGGACGCGATGGCGGGATGCTCGAGGGACAAATCTCCGGGTTTGGATGGTCTGCCCTACGAGCTTTACAACTGTAAGCCAGACTTGTTTGGAGACGTCTTGGCGGCCGTGTACTGCAACTGGCAGCAAAACGGGAGCATTCCCGGTTTTGTGAGTCGAGGAGCCGTAACGCTGCTGAAGAAAGATCCAAACAAGGGGGACGTCATAGATAACTTTTGGCCCATCACTCTGCTCAATGCAGACTTGAAAATTTTGGCCAAGGTGTTAGCCAAGCGGTTGGCGCTTGTCATCGAGAAACTGATCGGCAAGGCGCAAACGTGCGCGGTGCCGGGCAGGAGCATCCATGACAACCTCCATCTGATGCGCTACATCATAGAGAGGGTAGTTAAGGAACCTGGCATGGGTGGGGCCCTGATCAATTTAGATCAATCGAAAGCTTTCGATAGGGTAGACCATCAATACTTGGAGGCTGTCCTCATAGCAGCCGGCTTCGGTCCCATTTTCCGCGGCTGGATTGCTGCCTTGTACAGAGGCATCCGTTCGGTAGTTCGCGTCAATGGGCATCTATCAAGACCCTTCGACATTGCACGTTCGGTCCGTCAGGGATGCCCCCTCTCGTCGCTTCTGTACGTGTTGACTCTCGAGCCACTACTGCGGAAGCTGGCGACGCTGAGGGGCATCCCGCGAGAGTTGGGATGCGGGACGAGCGTGTCGTCATACGCGGACGACGTCACCGTCATAGTGTCTAGCCAAAAGCACATCGAGCTTGTCGGCGAGACACTGAGAGAATACGAAGCGGTAACGGGAGCGAAAATCAACCGGGATAAGTCAGTGGGCTTGCGGCTCGGCACCTGGAGAAGCAACCCCATGCCGTCAAGTAGCGCCTCCGTCGTAGGACGTTGGACTGACGGTCCGGTTGAGATGCTCGGGGTCTGGTTTGGTCCAGACCTCCAAACGGAGAAGAACTGGGACGAGATAACGAGAAGGGTGGCCACTCTAGCCCGGCAATGGGCCGAGAGGAAGCTTTCCCTGAAAGGTCGGGCGGAGGTGGCGAACACGTACATCGCGTCCGTCATCTACTACCGCCTGACCGTCGTTCCTTGTCCCGACCCTACCATCACCAAACTGGAGCGCATCCTCTTCCGCTTCTTGTGGAAAGGAAGCGTTCCGATGGTTAGGCGATCCGTTTGCTGCCAACACCCGTTAAAAGGAGGACTGGGCATGCCGTGGTTGATGATGCGCAGACACGCGCTGAGACTGCGACATCTCCGTCTCTACGTAGACAGCGGTGAACAGGTGTGGTCGCCGTTTGTGCGGCGCGCTTTCCCGCAGCTCGTCTCCATGACCGAACTGCAGTCATGGATCAAGAAGAGGCCGAGGAAGGGCGAATGGCACCGCGAGTGTCGCGCTGCTCTTCGGCAACTCCAACAACCCGGGTCAACCTTGAGCGACTGCATCACAACTAACGCATTCTATAGTGGATTAGTGGAGGGAAGGTACGACGACGATCTCGGGGCGAACCTGGGCGTCGACGAGGAATACCTGACCCGCCTGTTTAAGACGACCTTCGGGCCGGGACCTATGGACAACTTCCAGAGATCCCTGGCCTGGCAGTGCTATCGAGAAGCACTAACCGTTCGGGATAAGCTCTACAGGCATGGCTCGAGAAACACGGGGCCGACCTGTCCGAGATGCCGGCAGAGCGACGAAACCGTTCTGCACGCACTCGTACAGTGTCCCACCATTTCCGAGCTGTGGGCTTACGTCGAACAACTGCTATCGCGTGTGGGACGAGTCGGTCTATCAGCCGAGTCTATCGTGAATATTGTCGCGCCTCCTTCCTTTAAACGGGAAGGAAGAGCTATTTTCATCGTACTTGTGGCTATGGCGAAAGAATGTGTATGGTGGACGCGTCTGAAAGGTCTAGAGACAAAGACTTTCCTCTCTGGGCAATCTCTCATCAACTTCTTCAAGTATCACCTGAAGAGGAAGTTGAGAGTAGAAAGGGAAGTCTTGTCTAGTGAATGCTTCAAAAAAAGATGGGTGAATGTAGCAAGGATGGCACGTGTGAACGACGGAGCCATCTTGAGCATAACCCTATGAACAAGAAAAAAAAATAAAACAAAAAGGCAAAAGAGAG
>NC_142950.1:27187250-27199750 GCF_046866305.1 Octopus bimaculoides | reverse complement strand
AGAGAGTTAGAGAATATCTAAATTCTAAATCTATCAACAAAAGTAGAACAGATAAAGTGTATATTGAAATCAACTCTAATGATACTCTTTCTGAACAAGGTTTTGATTCCGTAACTAATCACAACTCTAATAATACTATTACGTTATCATCTAGCGTTAATATTAATTGTAATAATAATAATAATAATAATCCCACCTTAACGCCTGATTTCCTGAGGAGAACTAGTGGAAATCCTTTTAGCTATGAGTACCAAATACAAGTGAATAAATCCGTGTAATTCACGTTTATTTCTCTCTCCATTTTCTTCCTTCTCCGTCTGTTATTTCTCCTAATTTCGTTTTGTAGAAGTGCGTAGGCTTGAAACGTCAAAGATTTTTCCCATTTTTCCTGAGCGTCAAACTAATACACTCTATATTGTTCTGTCACTTCTCTCTTTTTTCTTTGTATATCTTTGAACCATATACGTATAATACATACATTATTTGGATATATGGGTGACTGCTTTTCTAAAATCATGCATTAAACATGTGCCAATGTTTATTAAACATATTTGTAAACTTTTATATCACCATTTTAATTGCTGTTTTTGTTTGTTTCAGGTCAATCCTGATAAAACATTCCAAACGTGGCTATCCCATTTATTGAGAGACTTCTGTGATTGTGTTATCTAATGTATCCTTATCGCCATTTTTAAGAAGCTAGGTTGTGGTACGTGGGATATCCAGCTGCTATTTCTAGCAGCCAGATATGCCTTGTTTTACATACTTTACCTTCACCTCCGTTACAAGTCTATATTATGATAGATTACTAGAGATGATGTTTGCAGTGATCCAGTTTCAAACATCAAATTATACAGAACTTATAGCCTACCTTTTTAACCCTCACTCCCTTGTCTGTTTGCCTGTGTGTCTGTCTGCCTATTTGCCTCTTGGCCAGTCTGTCTACCTCTACCTGTCTGTTTTCACCATGTCACTCACTCACAATATATAACGCGTTCTCTTCCTCTCTCTGTGTGTCCTCTTATCTATCTGTCCAACGCTTCTTGTCTTTGTTTTTCTCACTGTCTTAGTTGCCTCTCGCATTCCCAATCATTCCTGTCTTTGTAAGTCTCCCGCCTTCAATCTCTCTCTCTCTCTATTCATTTCGCTATTCCCACTCCCTAGTCTATTAGCCAGTAGATTTCTCTCTCTCTCTCTCTCTCTCTCTCTCTCTCTCTCTCTTTCACACACACACACACACACTCAATCTCTATCTCTATGTCTCCCGCTCTGTCTATCTGCTTCCATCTCTTCTCCTTATCTCTGCCTATGCGATTCTTTCTTCCCCTCCCTCTCTCTCTCTAACGAAATGTCTCTACCTCACTCTCTATCTATACCCCTACCTAATCTATTGCCCAACAGGTCTCTCTCTCTCTTCCTCCCTCCCTCCATCCTTCCCTCCCTACTCCCTCTTTCTCACTCGCTCCAATCTATTTGCCAATATGCCTATATATCTTTCTCTAATCTTTACCGTGACCTGTAAGTGCTTCATTCACTGATCACATCTTTCGGCTACTTCAACTGTGTTTCAGTACATTGCTCTACACCGATTGCTCTTTTATTCTTGCTATCAAAATACCGCTGTGTATTTTTTTTTAATTTTATTTATTTAACACAATCGTGTACACGCAAACGTGGAAAAACCTTCGCTGCGGTAACTGTTTCGGAAGAAAAATTCTCGTTATAAACAATGTGTGTCTGAAAACACCACTTGGCTACGAGTGACGTCATCGGACAGTAGGACATGTCTTTCTACGTCCCAGCTCAGTGTGTTTACACACAATATCTTTAAGAATAATTTCCCTTCTTAGACAGTTACCACAGCGAAGGTTTTTACACGCTCGAGTAAATGTATACAGTTATATTTCAACCATCGCTGCTTAGTGTACTTTTAATTAATTCTAGCCTGACAAAGATTTGCACATGCCAGCAAATTTTTTATTGCACTTTTCATATAAGAACTGCAGTTTTTAGTGGGTTGCGAACAGTGGGTTCCATATCAATAGCTGTTGAAGTGTAATGAAGCCCGTGTCCCACAGTTCGATCATGTCAATCAAAGTCTAAGGTTCCATAAGGTGTGAACTTTGTCTTTCAGAAAAGTAGAGCGAATCATTAGAGATCTTTGTAATTTTGAAAAACATTGAAATAGATAAATTCTTGCCGATATTTCCACTGAATTTTATTGAGGAATTTCCAACAGCTCATAGGTTAACACGTTTCTTCCAAACCTAATGAAATTGCTATTCCCTAAATATTCATTTATTAATCAATATGATTCGCTCCCCCTCTTACATTTTGCCAATATACTGTGGTCGAATAGCATAAAAGTTCACTTTGTAGTTACGAATTCCTAGGTTTGTTCCGACTGCGTGGCATCCTTGGCAAGTATAACTTTCTACAGCACCGAGCTGACTCATGTCTTGTATATATGTATATACGTGTGTGTGTGTGTGTGTGTGTGTGTGTGTGTGTGTGTGTGCGACTTTGTGTTTGCGTTTGTTCCCCATTATCGTTTGACATTTGTACTGGTGTATTTACGTTCTCTTAACTTAGCGGTTCGGTAAATAAAATCGATAGAATAATTACTAGGTTTGTATATACATACATGTATACATACATATATCTAAAAGTACTGGGATCGATTAATTCGACTAAAACCTCTTTAATGCGAGGCCCCAGCATGGCCGCAGTCTAATGACTGAAACAAGTACAAAAACAAAGAAAGTGCGTCTGTATTTTTTTATTTAGTTTTTCAATTAGCTCTAACTACTGACCTCTAGTCAAGTGCAATTTGGAGAACACACACGAGCGCGCGCACACGCACCCACACCTATTCTTCTAATTAAATTATCTTTATCTATACGTGGGTGTACAATAGAGCTTGCTATGTGGATCATTCTTTCTAAATGCGTGCGCATTGGTGAGTAGAAATGTATGTATTGTATGTATAGGTGTGTATGTATGACTGTGTGGAAAGAAGCTTGCTTCCCAACCACATGGTTCTGGGTTCAGTCCCACTGTGTGGAAGCACCTTGTGCAAGTGTCTTCTACCATAGCCTCGGACCAACTAGAGCCTCGTGAGTGGATTTGATAGATGGAAACACATACATACTCTTACACACTGTCTGTCTCTCTCTCCCCCCCCCCACTCTCTCTCTCTCTCTCTCTCTCTCTCTCTCTCTCTCACGCTCAAACATTTTCTCTCACTCACACGCACACATATTCCCTCTTGCTTTCTCATCTCTCTCGTACAAACACATTCTTTCACATATAAACGCTCCATTACACATACATATCTCTCTCTGTTTTCCCTCTCTCTCTTCCCCTCTCTCTCTTCCCCTCTCTCTCTTCCCCCCTCTCTCTCTCTCTTTCATCTCCTCTCTTCTCTCTTCTCCTCTCTCACCCTCTCTCTTCTTTCTCTCTCTCTTCCTTCTCTCTCACTCCTCCCTCTCTCTCACTCCTCCCTCTCTTCTCTCCTCCCTCTCTCTTTCCCCCGTCTCCCCTCCCCTCCACATCCACCCCCACCCTCCCACCCTCCCCTCTCCCTCTCCCATCTCTCTCCCATCTCTCTCCCATCTCTCTCCCTCTCCCATCTCTCTCCCTCTCCCATCTCTCTCCCTCTCCCATCTCTCTCCCTCTCTCTTCCTCTCTCTTCCCCCTCTCTATCCATTCTCTCCCCCTCTCGCACTCTCTCCTCTCTCTCTTTCCCTTACAGAAACCTCACACACATACTCTCTTACACACGCACAGACACACATACATAAGCACTACTACAGAGACGCACTTAAACACACACACGCACACACACACTCGCTCTCTCTCTCTCTCTCTCTCTCTCTCTCTCTCTCTCTCTCTTGCTCTATCTCTCTCTCACTCTCTTAAACACAAGCTCTCTCTCTCTCCTAAACACAACGTCTCTCTCTCTCTCTCATATTAGCGTACACACACGCAAACAACACATTCTCTCTCTCTCTCATTCTCATACACTAACGAAGGATCATTATTTTTCTTTCTCACTCACTCTTTCTCTCTCTCTCTCACACACACACACACATACACAATCACACACGTACACACACACACGCACATACACACACACGCACGCGCTCGCGCGATCGTTATTCAAAGCGTGGGAACCAGAAGAATTATTGCTAAAAAATAATCTTATCGGGGGCCCCTCACCTCTGAGTGGATGCTCACGATAAAACCACTACACATACAGTTTTTAAAGCGCAACACAAGCCCTTTACGCCTTCATTAACATTTTTTGTTTTATTTTCAAACTTGTTTTTCGATAACCACACTGATTAGTAAGACTGCACCTACGAGGGGGCTTTGGGTAAAATAAAAAAAAACAGGAGGATTAGTGAATTATGAGTTGATTCAAGATGTTACCCTCTCGGATTCACGCGCCTATTGTAGCGGTCCTTCAGTTTTTCTAAGCCATGTAAAAGAACTCGGAAGGTTGGGCCTTCAACCACACCTTTCACGACACCCTTAGAGCCAGGAACTTTTCATCAAGCCATTGTATGTGTGTGTGTATGTGTCTGTATGTATGTATGTATGTATGTATGTATGTATGTATGTATGTATGTATCTATCTATCTATCTATCTATCTATCTATCTACCCAACTTATGTACATAGAGAGCATACTTAGTAAGGTGTTCTGTCTAGGGACCAAAGAGTGACAAACGCTGGCTTAGATGGACTACGGAGATCTTAGAGAGCTAGGAAATTCTCTAAGGGTAGATTAAGTTTGAAGATCTTTTAGATAAAATTGTTTACAGGTTATTTCAAGGAAGAATATAATATAATGTAATATAATATATACTATCATAATATACATACATACATACATACATACATACATACATATAAATCTCTCTCTCTCTCTCTCTCTCTCTCTCTCTCTCTCTCTCTCTCTCTCTCTATATATATATATATATATATATATATATATATATATATATATATATATTTATATATATAAATATATATATGTATATATATATACACGGGTGTGTATGATTGTGTATAGAAGAATATCTTACTCAAAGAAATTCCAGCCTTGTCTGATTTTCAGGTTTTATTGACAATCTTTTAATAATAAAACATAATATAATATAATATAATCAAATGATAGACTATTACGTGTCCTCTCTGATTAAACTAGTACTTTCATGCATTAAATTATGCAATCTTCAGGTTCATGAATTAAAATATGCAATCTTCAGGTTCATGCATTAAATTATGCAATCTTCAGGTTGATGAATTAAAATATGCAATCTTCAGGTTCATGCATTAAATTATGCAATCTTCAGGTTCATGAATTAAAATATGCAATCTTCAGGTTCATGCATTAAATTATGCAATCTTCAGGTTGATGAATTAAAATATGCAATATTCATGCAATAGAAAGTAAGCTTTCCCAAGGAAAGCTCTAGAAGCCTATTTACAAATTAAAAAATATATATTTATTATTTAGTAGGTATTTATTCAACAAACTTAGCTTCTCAAGTATATTTGAAACCTAATATAAATTTGTGGGACAAATACCCTTGATGGGCACCGACACTACGGACTACATTTTAATCATCCCACAAATACGGACTATGATCTTAAGAGACTTGTGATTTGTGGAAACGCGTGTAGTGATGCATTAAAGGTTTATAAATTCCATCAAAGGAGTATTGTTATTATTGCTATATATATCTTTTATCTTTTACGTGTTTAAGTCATTAGACTGCGGCCATGCTAGGGCACCGCCTTGGAGAATTTATAGTCCCCCAGCATTTTTTTAATGTGCTGGGGGACTATAAATTCTCCGAGCAATGCCAGAGTGCATTGCTAGTACATACATATATATACGACGGGGTTTCTTCAGTTTCAGACTACCAAATCCGTTCAAAAGGTTTTGGTCGGCTTAGGACTATAGTATAAGACATCTTTTGTATAAAATGGTGAAGCAATGCTTGCAATATAATGATTTCAAACAGGTAGGGAGAAACTAACAAGAAACCAGAAATTACTCATTTTACCTGGGTTACAAATTTTGAGCCCCTCACCATCTCACCCCATACATTTCAATTTACAGAGATATGCCAGTATTTTTGCGTTACAATGTAGCGTATTCTAGCCTAAATTCGGGTATTTCATGAGTATCGATTGTTCATCACTGTGTGTTTAAATATATATATATATATATATATATATATATATATATATATATATATATATATATATATATATATATATATATATATATATACATACATACATACATTACTTACATACATATATACATACATACATACATATATATATATATATATATATATATATATATATATATATATATATATATATATATATATATATATATATATATATATAGGGAGAATTCACGAAAAAACAGACGAAGACAGGTGGTGTAAACAACAAACGGATGGATGTATTAGAATAACGCACGGGAACAGAGAAAGTCTTTAACGTTTCGAGCCTACGCTCTTCAACAGAAAGGAACGCAGAAAGAAACAAGGAGAGAAACAAGGAGAGAAAAAAAAGGGTAAACACCCCCTTCGGTTATGAATGACCATAGGATTGCGCCTAGAAAGCTTTCCTCCGTGGCACAAGTCCGGGCAAGGTTGTTTGTAGAAGACCAGCAGTCACCCATGCATATCAGCCCCCCTCTACACGCCACCGATGGAAAGGAAAGGCAAAGGCCGATAGAGCTTGGCGCCAGTGATGTCGCAACTCATTTCTACATCTAAGTGATATGGAGTAACGTGAAATAAAGTGTCTTGCTCAAGAACAAAACACCCAGCTCGACTTGGGGATCGAACTGTCAACCTAGAAATTGTAGGCTCGACGCTTTAACCATGCACCTTCAAGATATGTATATATATATATATATATATATATATATATATATATATATATATATATATATATATATATATATATATATATATATATATATATGTATATATATATATATATATATATATATATATATATATATATATATATATATATATATATATATATATATATATATATATATATATATATAATTTTTATATATATGAAGGTGTGTGTATATTTGTATGTGTATATATATCAGAGTTACACAGGTACATACATAATTTCATAGAAATATAAATTGAGTTCTATGTACACATACAAGAAAAGAAGAATGCGACAAAATATAAAAAAGAAAACCGAACAAGCAACAAACATGTTTACAGATTTAGTAAAGAAAAATATTTACGCTATATTCCACAAATACTCTCATGTGTACATGAAATGAAGAGAACCAGATGTTTGTGTATACATACACATGTTTATATATATATATATATATATATATATATATATATACACATACATTATATATATATATATGCACATATATATGTATATATATATATATATATATATATATTGCCTCTCCTGCTCTCACTGCCAATCCCTGTACATCGGACAAACGGGGCGGCGCCTGGCCGACCGATTCGCGGAACACCTCCGAGATATCAACGTCGGCAATGACACCCCGGTGTCACGCCACTTCCGTTCTGCCGGCCACTCCTTGCGGCAACACCTGTCTGTGTTTGGATTGTCCATGCACAGGGGCCATCCGGACTCCCGTTTGCGCCGTGAACAGGGATTAATCTTCTATCTTCGCTCCTTTGCGCCACATGGGCTCAACTCCCCTCCACTCTTCATCTAACCCCCTCCTCCTGTCTCTCTCCCCCACCCTCCCTCCTACCACCCATCTCTCCCCTCCCCCACCTCCTGCTCCGACTCCTACTTCTTTGTACCTCGCTTCATACTTCTCTCCACTCCCACTTCTCTTCACCCCTACTCTTTCTCTCCTCTCTCTTACTCTCTCTCACTCTCTTCTCTCGTACTCCCCCTCCCCCCCCTCTCCCGTACTCCCCCCTCTCTCATTCTTACTCTCTACACTCTTACTCTCCTACTCTCTACACTCTTACTCTCTTACTCTCTCACCCTTACTCTCTCACTCTCTTCCCCTCTCTCTCACTCTCTTTCTCTTCCTTTCTTCTTCCCCCCCATACCCCTCTTCCCTCTCTCTCACTCTCTTTCTCTTCCTCTCTTTCTCTTCCTCTCTTTCTCCCCCCATACCCACCTTCCCCCTCTCTCAATCCCCCTTCCCTCTCTTATACCCACCCTCTCTCCTCTCTTCCTCTCCCCTCCCATACCCATCTTCCCCCTCTCTTACATCCACCTTCCCCTTCTCCCTCCTCGTCAACACCCCCTCATAAGCTCATCCCACCACACCCCAACACACTCCTACTCTACCTTCCCACTCCACCCCATCCAATTCCTTACACCCACCACCCACCCCTACCCACATACCCCACCCTACCCACATACCCCTACCTCTACCCCACACTCCACCCATGCCTTCCCCACCTCCCAACACCCTCACATCACACCACACCAATACCCTTGCATCACACCACGCACACCACACCAATACCCTCGCATCACACCACGCACACACTACAACTGACCAACTACGTTCTTCCTTTCTCCCTTCCCCCATTTTCACACTACATACGTCAAGATCACCAGCAGTCTACCTCCCACACACAGCCCCTCGTTCCCGATCACCGTTTGTTATCTCCCCCTCTCTTAGCTCTCCTGAAATAAGAATTTCTAACTTCCGGTCAGTCATTGTTATGATCGGCCATTATTATGATTGACCGTTGACTGAACACTATTCAATTTTTTTTCTCCGTGTTTTTCTCCTTGTCTCCGTATTCTTTCTGTTGAAGAGCGTAGCTCGAAACGTCAAAGACTTTCCGTATTCCCGAGCGTCATACTAATATATACTTTTGTTATTTACACCACCTGTCCTCGTCTGTTGTTATTTTTTGTATATTCTCCCATATATATATACACACATACATATATGCATACATTATATACATTATACATATATGTACATATATATGTGTATGTATATATATATATATATATATATATATATATATATATATATGTGTGTGTGTGTGTCTGTATGTATATATATATATATATATATATATATATATATATATATATATATATATATATATATTATTGACGTATAGATACAAAATTTTTGTTATATTTGTCCAGTAGCCATTTGCATTGAAATTAATTATGGAAGGTTTTGAAGATAAAGCATTATCATTTGCCAGCTGTCAGGTGTACACTGCCGCCACCTGTAGGCCATGTTTTGACTCTTTATTCCGTTAGCGTACTGCACCATGGCTACCGCTAGGCTACCACCTGATTTACACAGATATAAGTACATACACATATATACAAAACTATATATAAATTTGTACACACACATTAATATGTATATAAATATATATATGTATATATATATATATATATATATATATATATATATATATATATATATATATATATATATATATATATATATATATATATATATATATATATATATATATATACATATATATAAATGCATTTATATATATATATATATGCATATATGCATGAATGTATGTGTAACTATGTACATACGTACATAGATAGATGCACACACACATTCATGTATACATATATGTAACGTTAAGTAAGATTCGAGTAAAAACTTTCCGGAATGCTATGCAAAGCTCGTCCTAAGTTACTGGCTACCTGATGTCATCATATATTTGAAATGTTCCTGCTACTGTATATGCATCAGGAATTCCATATTACCTGTGGAATTTATATAAATCGACAAATGATACAAAATAGAATTAACGACATTCTTTATTTAAAACCTGTACAATTGTTTCGATACATTTTTACACCTGTAGTACATAGGTGAGATGCTGTGCAATCATTACCTTATATCCAAGGTGTAAAATGTACCTCGTCAGGTGATTGTCGTAATAAGTTCTTCGCCATTTCACTCAGTTTGATAATGCATACGCAGAGTAATGCGATGTGTGTACCTTGGTATGTGTGCATTCATGTCTGTCTGTCTGTCTTTTGTCTGCTTGTTTGTCTCTGTCTGAATGTCTGCCTGTGTGTATATGCTTATGCAAGCGTTACTTAAGACTATTACCAAAAAGAGTAGAGTGAACGCAGCGTGAGGAGTGGAAAAATCCAACGTTTCGGACAGTGTCAGTCTATCTATCTATCTATCTATCTATCTATCTATCTATCTATCTATCTATCTATCTATCTATCTATCTATCTATATACATACATGCACTCACATATGTATGCATACACACACACACACACACATAAATATACACATATATACATACATACATGTTATATTTATATTATTAAAGCAAGACACAGTGAACATTCACCACTTAGAGAGAGGCGAGTGCCAAAAATTCACTCACACACATATACGTCTACACACACATGCACCCCCACTCCATATATATATATGCATGTGCATGTATATACGTTTTTATGCAGGTATGTATATGTGTATACACACACACACACACACACACGTGTAATATATATATATATATATATATATATATATATATATATATATGTATATATACATACATGATAATATAGTGATTAAACACACAGGATTGCAGAATAATGCTTATAGTATTTGCTAGACACCTCCACATAATTCAAGCCATAACAGCTGAGACAACGTATGAATAATTGCATTGGTCGTTCATTGATAGTCTATTGTATTCTGTAACCAGCTGTTGCTAGGCGGTATTGAACCTACTTACTCAGGATTAAAATTTTGACATTCTACCAGCGAACAATGAGCTGCTATCTATATAAATATGTATTTATATAAGCCCGCCTCTCATAAAAAAATATTGTTGGTTGTTGTTGTTATTGGTGTTGTTGTTGGTGTTGTTCTGGTCGTTCTTGTCTGTACCCCTAGGTCATCTCTAACTGAGTAGATATGATCAAAAGCCTTCCGCATATGATAACACAATGGAGGGCCGTAGGTCTATCAAGACTCATCACCATATCATAAGGCTAGAACAACCCAAGCGTAAAAGCGTGCCAATCTCCGTGATCATAGTCTCCCAGACATATGGCCTCAATCTACTGGACTATTAAATATGGGGCTTATCCGAGTGGCAGGTCAGTTGACATCTCCATACCATCATATACAATCTCTCCCATCCGCCATAACCAGTACCGTGCCCAGACTTGACAAAGGTCATCTGCGTCGGTCAGATCAACGCTTCTGGCCGCTTGTTGAAGCAGTCACTGATTGCCAATTGTGGATTCATTGAATAGGTGTGATAAAAGGATTCTCAAGATTAATTCTATCAATTTGTCTTCGAATACAGTTTTTCTTTGATGAGCTATGTAACGTTTTCTAAATTCATACAAATGAAAAAACTGACACACCTTGTACACATACGCACACACACACACACACGTGTAAGCATACATACATACATACATACATACAAACATCATATACAGAAAAAAGTATATAGAGATTAATGACTCCTGAAATATGTCTATGCACCCATTACCTATTTATCTATTTTCGGTCACATTGTTTACATAGTCGTATTCATATACGAAACGTTGTAGCTTTCAGTACTGGCTCTAGTTTCTATAGAAAACCTGTTGAAATAACTTTAAAAAATACATAAATATATATTACATAATCGGACTGGATTGGGACTTCAAGTTTATTCAAGTAGACCGGCTGAATGAGCTGAGAGATGAAACATAAACTCCCAGTCGAATCGAAATTTAAAATAGATTCGACACTACACTCAGCGTTAGATTTGTTCAGAAAATCTTCTTAAGACTTTTATTTTAAACTCCATTTAAAATAATAACCTTGTTGTCATGTATATGATATGTGTAATAAATTTCATATTTTCATTCTTTGTTTTTGGTCAGTAAATGTTATTTCCTATTTGCTTCTATCTAAAAATCAAAGGAAATCACTACTGTTCTCTTCAAACTTTGCTTTTGTTATCCGGATGTCAATATTTTGAAACTGAGCAATTTTCCATTACATTTGAGACAGATTCGACGCTGAGTTGCTGAAGCAGAAATATCGTTATAGCAAATATTCTGCTCAATATCACAGACTTGCTTGTCAGTTGCATGACCCTAACCACTTGAGCATGTCCCTTAGTGGCTGACAATATATGCATCTCTGACCACGAGCAGGAGTAGTGGGGGAACATCATAGCCATATGTTGAGAGGGATTCTTTGGGGTTTGAATAAATGTAAGAAAAGCAAAGTTGAAGGAAATATCAGCCATTTTTCATGCTTTCTAGGGGTCAGCAAATAGGAAATAACAGTTACTACTCAAGGTACACACATCACATTACTCTGCGTATGCATTATCAAACTGAGTGAAATGTCCCTTAGTGGCTGACAATATATGCATCTCTGACCACGAGCAGGAGTAGTGGGGGAACATCATAGCCATATGTTGAGAGGGATTCTTT
>NC_142950.1:27173676-27176176 GCF_046866305.1 Octopus bimaculoides | reverse complement strand
AATGTTAATATTTGTAAAATGCGAAAAAAAATAGGTGTAAAAAATAAAAATTAGAAAATAAACCAAAAATAGAAAAAAAAACAGAAAATAAAACATGAAAATATATTCAAAACAAGCAAAACCTCACCCCGAGTTAAATACCATTTAAAGAGTGGACTAAATTCCATTGGTTCCTGGCAATTAATAAGATCTGTGATTTGGTCGTGTAATCTATTGACGCCCTTCAGTAACAAGGAGCCTCTCTCTCTCTCTCTCTCTCTCCCTCTCTCTCTCTCTCTCTCTCTCTCTCTCTCTCTCTCTCTCTCTCTCTACAACGGTCCCCTGGCCCTTAGTTTAATTCACTATTGATCCAAATGCACTGCACCACCTCTCGACACTCCCTCTTTCTTTCTCACTATCTTTTCCCTTTCTCTGTCTCTGTTTCTGTCCCTCTGTCTCTCTTTTTGTCTCCCTCTGTCTCTCTTTTTGTCTCCCTCTGTCTAATCTCACCGTGTCTGGCTGTCCCTCTCTGTTTCAGTCTCTCTCTCTCTGACTCTTCTGTTTACCAAACAATTGAACCGTACGTTAGGGGTGTCAAAAATTAGCTTTATATATGTCTGTGTCCGTCTGCCTGCCTGCCTAGCTGTCTGTCCGTCTCTCTCCCTCTATTATATATATATATATATATATATATATATACAAGCATACGTACATACATATATATATGTACATATATGTATATATATATTATACATATGTACATATATATATATATATATGTATATATATATCTTATACATATATAAATACATACATATGCGCATATGCACAGATATGTATGTATATACATATATATATATACATATATATACATATATACATACACACACACACACACACACACACACATATATATATACAAGCATACGCACATACATATATACACACACATATCCACGCATACGTTGATGCATGTTGAACCAGTAAGAAAGGGAGTTCTCAATACAATTGTTTTCTTAAACTGAATCGCCAATTCAATTTCAAAACTCCCTCTCCCCACTGCTTGACAACCGGTGTTAGTGTGTTTACATTTCTGTAACTTAGCTGTTCAAACAAAAGAGAACAACAGAATAAGTACTGGGCTACCTCTTACATTGCCTTCCCGCCAGAGTTTCAGTCCTGCATTCACTCTTATAATACAGAGCGATACATTAAATAAATCAGATCACCTAAATATCTTTAAGTTAGCGTGTTAGCGCTGGTATGAATGCATTAATAAACACCTGCCACACGACTGGTGAAGTATTTCCCTAAAGGCAGATTGTTGCCAAACAGTGCCTCTTACATTGCCTTCCCGTCAGAGTTTTAGTCCTGCATTCAATCATTCTGTAAAAGTCATGAAAATATATTAGTTACATATGATTATAAAATAGTTTAAGTTAAAACTCTCAACAATATTGAAATTCAACCTTGAAAATCACAATGAAAATATCTAAAAATATTATATATGAGTATGCGTAATGATGGTTTCAGTTTGTTCAAAATGTGGCGTAACTGGTATCTCTAAAGCAGTTATTGTATGATGTAACCTGCAGTAAATTATTAATAATGTTATTCATTTCAGTGGGAAGTAAAAGTTCGTTTAATTTCACATTGCCGGCTCTTCACAATTTATATCAATCTTTTATGGAGCGCATTAGCAAATTACGGCATCAAATCATTTAGTTCCATACAAATTACAGTGACTCCGGGATTATTTTTCCATAATTATGCATTCATATTAAGTTATGAATCATAATGTATTGTTGTTGGTACTCCGTCGCTTACGGCGTCGAGGGTTCCAGTTGATCCGATCAACAGCCTGCCCGTGAAATTAACGTGCAAGTGGCTGAGCACTCCACAGACACGTGTACCCTTAACGTAGTTCTCGGGGATATTCAGCGTGACACAGTGTGACAAGGCTGACCCTTTGAATTACAGGCACAACAGAAACAGGAAGTAAGAGTGAGAGAAAGTAGTGGTGAAAGAGTACAGCAGGGTTCGTCACCATCCCCTGCCGGAGCCTCGTGCAGCTTTCGGTGTTTTCACAATGGCCCTCCACCATATGTAAGTATAAGGCAAAGTAACTTCCATTTAATTTCTCTATAAATCTGACTGACATATTTCGGCAATTTTATATATGAGACTTGGAAATAACTTGTCAGTGCAAGGGCAGTCAGTGGAGAACTCCGTAGACCGTATGCCAGATGGTTTCAGGGCTCATGAGGAGAGAATGTGTACTTTTTCGTTGGTGGGTGGGGTTTCCTCTCGATGGTTTTACAATGCTTCGGCCCCACTCGTTGATGTGAGGTCCCACCTACTGTTTCGACTGACTAATATTCGACCTCAGCTCCATTTCGGGATCATCACTTCTCCAGTCAGGTTATATCATTCCTTTTCAGTTATATCCAATGACTAGCACTCTCAGCTGTCTTCTCGATCTTCTCCTAGATGGCGCTTGATGACACCAGTTGAGAGCAGC
>NC_142950.1:27166176-27168676 GCF_046866305.1 Octopus bimaculoides | reverse complement strand
GTAATATGAAAGAATAATGGTGGAATATTCCTATAAAGACCTCAGTAAAATGCAAGAATAGTAGATCAGACGTACTGATCTGGGACTACGTAAAGATTTTACGCCCAATGGCGAAAACTAGTTCCTAGGGAGATGTTAACATAATGCTAAAGATACTATAAAAAAGCAACCCTAAAATCTATGTGGAACTGATGAAACTTCTGCCGGTTCTTCACCCGGGACATAGGGAAGGCATTATGCATGATACTGGTTATCAGTTGCTTATGAGGAAATAACATAACGTTAAAAATACTGAGAGAAACAAAAAATCTATGTTGAATTAACGAAAATTCTGCCGGGACTTCATTTGACTATAGTTTTAGATTTATGACTGTAATTAACGGAGCACTTGAATACGAAACTGCCTCAGCACTAATCTTAAAAAGCTATGCTTCAAACAATCAGAAACAACATGCTTAATCAGGAGATTACAGCTGCAAGTCACTAGCGGCACTTTGAAAGTATGTAAAACATTTCAGAAGTTTAGCATTTGATAAGTGCACATATCCACGCGTAACACATGTAGACATAGAAACATGTGTATGCCGTTCACATACATAAATCATAGGCTGCAATGACATTTGTGCTTGCATACATGTAAACGTATAGTTACATTTATGCACGTATGCTTATATGCATACCTATGTACTTGTGTGTGTGCATGCTAGATGTGCATGTGTGTATGCATACTAGATTGCCGCGTTATAGTTTTAGTGAAAGTTCCTATAAGAAAGCCTAGATTCTGAGCTAGAAACTGGTTCTTTCCACATTGGCGAGAAATTCGCAAAATAAAACTAGAAAACCAGACGTACCTACATACATTCATACACACGTAAATACATACAGGCATGAATGCATACAAAATATATAAATACATACAGGCATGAATGCATACAAAATATATGAATACATACAGGCATGAATGCATACAAAATATATAAATACATACAGGCATGAATGCATACAAAATATATAAATACATACAGGCATGAATGTATACAAAATATATAAATACATACAGGCATGAATGCATACAAAATATATAAATACATACAAACACGAATGTATGCGCACAAAATTGTATGCATGCATAATATATGCACACGTACACGCATGCATGTATACATACTTTTATGCATGTATGCATACATCCATGTGTGAATACTTACATATACATTCATGCATATAAATATAAATGTACATGCACATTCAAACATGCGCATACGCATGCATACATACATACATAGAAACGTTCATACCTACATACATATACATACATACATACATATATATACATATCTACATGAATACATGCATGCATAAATACATGAATACATGCATGCATAAATACATACATACATGCATGCATACAAACACACAAACCTACATACATACATGCATACATACAAACCTACCTACATACTTATATACATATATACACATACATACATACACGCATGCATACATACATACATACATACATACATACATACATACATACATACATACATAAACATGCACACGCACACCTATGCTGAGCTAATTTCTCTAACCGCCATCCGAACATCGTGTGTGAACAGTTAATGAGCTTACTTGACGTCCATGTTGAAACGGGGAAAGTTTAAGGGGGACGAGAGACGAAAAGAGACAAGGGAATGCAACAGAGAGAGAGAGAGAGAGAGTGGAGGGGGGAAGGGAGTGAGAAAAATACAGGGAGGAGACTGAGATACAGAGGGAGTGAGAGAAAGAGGAGAGAGAGAGAGAGGAGGGATGAAAGGGAGGGAGAAAAAGATAGGGAGGAGACTGAGATACGGAGAGAGAGAGAGAGAGAAAGTGAGAGAGATGAAAGCGAGAGCGAGAGAGAGAGGGAGCGGTCGGGTGTCTCAGTTTCTGGGGGTTACCACTCCACATTCTCCGACCGGCATAACACACAATTTTGAAGCCGTCGGGTGTCAGTAAGGGTTAGAGATACTCGCCGGTGTGTGACGTTTCAAGTGACGTCATCTGATTTTTCACATGCAGACCTACTGACACATTTTTGAATTCTCCTAAGCTTGGCCTTGAGTTTTGCGCGCGCATACGTATAGTCTTTTTATTTTCGGGCATGCGTGCGCACGCGCGTCTGTATTCGCGCGCGCATGTGTGTGTCTATGCGTGTGTTTGTCTGTGCAAGTGTTTGTGCAACCATTAGCGCGTGTGTGTATGCATATGCCCGCGTGTTTGAGCCCGTATATATGTGTGTGTGTGTGTGTGCATGTGTTTTTATAAGTTAGTCATTATTCTGTATACTAGAATGTGTGTGTCTGTAATATATGGACGTCTAAATGCATGTGTGTATATATATGTGTGCGTGTGTGTGTGTGTGTGTGTGTGTTTGATTGTGGTTGTGTGTTTGCGCCTGTGCGTGTGCGTCTATGGTGTGTGTGGAGAGATAGATATCTATTATACATGTATGTATGTA
>NC_142950.1:27156176-27161176 GCF_046866305.1 Octopus bimaculoides | reverse complement strand
ATGGCCACAGTCAAAAAACTGAAACAAGTAAAAGAGTTAAAGAGTAAAAGAGTATATATACATATATATATATATATATATATATATATATATATATATATATATATATATATATATATATATATGTAAAGAAAACAGAAAATGGAGAAATATTGGTCAACAACAATTGACTAGCATCAGTTACTACTTTTTCATACAAATAGACTGAATTAAAAAGTAATTATTGATGTAAGTGAATTGTAGTTGATCAATATTTCTCCATTTTCTGTTGCTCCATTTTCCACAGGGAGCCGACGGATTCCGGAACGGACGCCGCCTGGAATTCACCGTTGCCTTCCAATTAGCCGGGGTTGCAGTTCTAGTATCGCCAGTGTCTGACCTGTCCACCTTGGGTGACCCTACCGGGACTTGAAGTCCCCCGACCGCCATAGCGCTGCTGACACTCACTGTCAGAGTCCCAGCTATTGATCCATTAGCATATTGGGACTTGCCTAACTATGCATGCGAAAACTGGATTCGCCAGATTCATAGTTCAAAGGAGAATTGTAGAGTACTGAGAGCAAAATGAGGCAAGTAAGACATCTTGGTCATCCACTGCGTCCGTCTTGACCTGTGCTTGCCACTGGACTGAAGATGGTCATAGGCTAGAGAGTGAGGTCGACAGTGCACCATTCTTCTTCACTTTAAACACGATCCCCACGCGAGTCATCAGTCATCCTTAATTGCCTTTTATAACACAAAGAAGAAACGATGGGTCTATTCTTTGACATACTGGTCCACACACAACATTAGAGCAACGTGAAATGGAGTGTTTTACTGAAGAACACCACATGTACCCCGCGCCGGTTCGGGAATTGGATCCACGATCGCCAGATCATGGGTGCAACACTCCTACCACTAGGCCACGCACCTTCTCGATGACTAGTGATCATTTTATTGACAACTCACCACAAGGTGGCATGTAAATTCGTGGAAGCTGGAGGGTACCAGATCCAGGCTGTACAGTGGATGGGGCACCACTGACGAGATCAATCTGCCGATTGCATGATTTGCTGCCAAAAATACGTGAGATCGCACATTGTCTTAATGAATGTGGAGAGTTTTCAGCTTCTTGTCCGGTCTCATCCTCCTAATAATTTCTCTAAGCCTTTTTGTTTTTTAGTGCCTCAGTGTACCGCTCGCTGTTCACAGAACAGTTACATCACAGAAAATCAAGGAGACTAACACCGTTGCCATAACAAAATACAGTCACCATAAGTTCCCTTGCTGATCGTTGGCTCTTGAATTACTTAAACTTTTATGAAGATGTGCGACACCATTCCATGGACTAATCCTTCCTTATTAGATTGTAAAGATACAGCTATATTCGATCCCCTATCTTCAGGTCGCAAAAGAAAAAGACGTGTCTTCATTGGCTTCAAACATTTCCAGCGGATCTGAGCTCATTCCCACCATTTCGTCTTACAAATCGGGTTTCAACTGTCAAGGTACTCACCTTGTAAACACTTTGCACACACTTTCTGATGCTCAAAGACTTCTACAAGTTTTTGTAGAGCATTGTAACCACAGTTCAGTTGTACAATTTGCTCACAGATTGTGATTCGTTTGCTCAGGTAAAACAGTTCGTCCACTGGCTGGCGATTCGTGTCAGTTGTCGCATTCGATGGTCCCCCCCCCTACCAGTGCTTAGTATATCTCCCTCCCATCGTTGGTTTTCCCTTCTTTAACCCTTTAGCATTCAGATTATCCTGTCAAACTTAATGCTTATTTATTCAAATCTTATTGAATTAATCATGCCTTATCTCGTAGCTTCAAGATCTTAATGATGTAATTGCTTATTTTTAGAAAGATAGTAGATGGCAATTGAGAAAGACTCAGTATGGCCAGTTTGAACATACAACATGTAGAATATTAAGATCAGATATGGTTAGCTTAAATCTTATAGGATTAAGCTTCTTTGCCTATCTGCATGTATTGCTCTTGACAGTGGTGTCATTTCCGTAATTAAAATGTGGTTCACAGTGGCAGTCGAACATCCTGCAACCCTGCTTCGTCAAGAACTCAATACTGGTGCACTACTTCTGGTTGAGACCCATTATTTTTCTGCAGTAAAGAAGAACTGGTCGTTAAGAAACTTGCTTTGCAACCACAAGGATTCAGGTTCAGTCCAGCTGCGCTGCACCTTGGGTAAGAGTTTTCTCCTACAGCCTCATACTGACCAATGCTTTGTGAGTGAATTTGGTTTGACGGAATTTGGTTTGATGGTCGCAGTCCAATGATTGAGACAAGTGAAAAGTAAGAGATAAAAGATTACTTTAACAACGTGCAATTTAAACGACTGATGTCAGTTAATATAAAAGTTATGCGTTAGGCAGAAGGCGGTGATCTGGCAGAAACGTTAGCACACCGGGCGAAATGCTTTGCGGTATTTCGTCTGCCGTTACGTTCTGAGTTCAAATTCCGCCGAGGTCGACTTTGTCTTTCGTCCTTTCGGGGTCGATAAATTAAATACCAGTTATGCACTGGGTTGATGTAATCGACTTAATCCCTTTGTCTGTCCTTGTGTGTCCCCTCTATGTTTAGCCCCTTGTGGGCAGTAAAGAAATAAGAAACGTTAGCACACCGGGCGAAATGCTTAGCGGTATTTCGTCTGCCGTTACGTTCTGAGTTCAAATTCCGCTGAGGTCGACTTTGCCTTTCGTCCTTTCGTGGTCGATAAATTAAATACTAGTTGCGAACTGGGGTCGATTTCATAAACTGGCCCCCTCCCCAAAAATTTCAGGCCTTACCCTAGAGGAGAAAAGGATATAAAGGTTATACGTAAGGCAGCGAGCTGGCAGAATCGTTAGCACGCCGGACCAAATGCTTATCTGTATTTCGTCCGTGTTTACATTCTGAGTTCAAAATCTTCGCGAGGTCAGTCAACTGGTACTTGTTTTATCGACCCCGAAAGCATGAAAGGCAAAGTCTACCGCGCCGGAATTTGAACTCAGACGGACGAAAAGCCGCTGAGCATTTTGACTGGCGTGCTAACTGATTAAATCCCTTTCACGAAATTACTGGCCTTGTGCCAAAATGTGAAACCAACATAAAAGTTAGGCTTAAGGCGGCGAACTAGCAGAATTGTTAGCATGCCAGGCAAAATGCTTAGCGACATTCCGTCCGTCTTTACGTTCTGAGTTCAAATTCCGATCTAAGTTCATATAAATTCATTTAAGCACAAATTCTGACCTAAGTTCGATTGAAGTTCATATGTCTTTATTGCCCACAAGGGGCTAAACATACAGGGGACAAACAAGGACAGACAAACGGATTAAGTCGATTACATCGACCCCGGTGCGTAACCTAATTCATCGATCGCAAAAGGATGAAAGGCAAAGTCGACCTCGGCGGAATTTTGAACTCAGAACGTAACGGGAGACGAAATACCGCTAAGCGTTTCGCCCGGCGTGCTAACGTTTCTGCCAGCTCACCGCCTTATTCGATTTAAGTTCAAATTCCGCCAAGGTCGTCTTTACGTTCTGAGTTCAAATTCCGATCTAAGTCCCATCTGAGTTCAAATTCCACCGAGATTGTCTTTGCTTTTCATGCTTTGGGGGATCGATAAAACAAATACCAATTGATCACTGGGATCGATGTAACTGACTTAACACATACCGAAATTCCTAACCTTGCTTGTATGTGTTGATCTAAGCGTATGCGCGCGTGGGAGTATTTGACATTTGTCGCGGGAATGAACTCTTACAGACTTAGCCATTAGTAGCCTCCCCTGCTTAGCTATTTACATTTTGCTTTTGCGCTTCCCAGAATTATATTTGATATCGTTGAAGGCGGCGAGCTGGCAGAATCATTAGCACGCCAAGCAAAATACTTAGCGGCATTTCGTTCTGAGTTCAAATTCTGCCGTAGTCGACTTTGCCTTTCGTGCATTAGCAGTCGCTAAAATAAGTACCAGTGAGATACTAGGGTCGATGTAATCGACTAATCCCCATCCCCCCACAATTTTAGGCCTTGCACCTATAATAGAAAGGATTATATTTGATATCGTTACGGTTTCTGCTTCGCGTTGTTATCTGTAGCGGCGGCGCTGTTACGGCGTTACACAAATCTCGTGTGTGTCATACAGTGACAGTCTCGCACGAACGAACACGCGAGCGTACACACAGACAAGATGGTCTGGGATGTGACTTTACCACTCATTTAGCCCCAGGTCAGCCCTGATAGTGCTGACAGAGCACAGTGTATCATCTGAAGTTTTGAAAGGCGTTCATTATTGGTGTTTAATTGGAACTTCGAATTTATTTTGATATTTTTTCTTTTGGCGGACGTCAGGGATAGGTCGCCCACATAAGTTGGCATTTTTAAGTGCCTTGGAAATATGTTGCGCATCTTTTTCATAAATATGGTTTCATTATGGAAAAAGTTAGAGGTTTCCATGGCGTATATATTCTCCACCTGGACGGGACGCCAGTCCATCGCAAGATTACTCATTTTTGTCAGCTGAGTAGACTGGAGCAACGTGAAATGAAGTATTTTACTCAAGAACACAACGCGACGCCTGGTCCACGAATCGAAACCACAATCTTACGATCATGAGCCCAACACCTTAACCACTAAGCTACGCGCCTTCACTATGGAAGAAATGCCTGAAGACTCTACCCCCACGGCCATCTCAGGAACAGGGGGAAGAAGATATGGATAGGTGGATGGATTGATAGACGGATGGGCGGACGGACGGAGGGACGGATGTATTCGCTTTCCTTGAGACATCCAAGTTTATTTTGTATTTTCCTGGATAGTTTCACTTTCATTTGCAATGTCGCGGCTATGCTTAGTCCACGTTACTCCGCAAGGAGCACAGGAATGGTTTCCTGGTTTCTCTGGCATATATATTCCTCTCCACCGCCCACCTGGATGGGACGCCAGTCCCTCGCAGGATTACTCATTCTTTTGCCAGCTGAGGGAACTGGAGCAACGTGAAAAGAGTTTTGCTCAACAAC
>NC_142950.1:27151176-27153676 GCF_046866305.1 Octopus bimaculoides | reverse complement strand
AATTATATATATATATACATGTGTATATACATACATACATGTATACATTCACTCACAATCACACAAATACACGCACACACACACGCACACAAACCATGTTTGCAGAGGTAATATATGGGACATATATTTTTCGCTTATTATTATTATTATTATTATTATTATTTATACTTTTATCAGATTATAAACACTATGAAAACAGAAGAGAAAATAAAACAAATAAGCAAACTTAACATAAATAAACAACCACTAAAACCGTGCAAAGACACATACACACACACACACACACACACACACACACACACACACACACACACACACACACACACACACACACACATGACTAGAAAAGCACACATCTTCATCTATCAGATTGCGTTTGTTAAGAAATGTTCACAAGGGTTACTAGAAAGCAGTGAACCCGAAGAAAAACAGAGTTTGCCTCGGTTCATGGTAGGAGGGCGCCACTTGAGATTAAGAGAAATATTTAGAAAGACGGGGCTTAAGATGGAGGCCAAAGCTGGGAATGTACTTTGGTTGTACGGTGTGGGATTTCACTGAGTGCGGAGTATTACATGAGATGTTTACGGACCTGACACGGCTTTCCACTCTGTGCGTGTGAGTGTGTGTGTTTGGGTTTGCGTATGTGTGTGTTTGCGGTGTGTGTGCGTGTGTGTGTGTGTGTTTGTGTGTGTGTGTTCTTAAAAATTGATATATTCTTACATAAATATGTATGTATACACACAAACATACAAACGCAAACATGTACATATATAGTTATGCACATATACATATATACACACACATACAGATATACATATAAATATGTATACACATACATATATTATATATACAGATATATTATGTATATATAAATATATTTATATATTTCTTTATTGCCCACAGGGGTGGGGCTATATATAGAGGGGACAAACAAAGGAATTACGTCGATTACATCAACCCCAGTGCGTAACTGGTACTTATCTAATCGACCCCGAAAAGATGAAAGGCAAAGTCGACCTAGGCGGAATTTGAACTCAGAACGTAACGACAAACGAAATACCACTAAGCATTTCGCCCTGCGCGCTAATGATTCTACTAGTTCACTGCCCCCCCTCTCTCTCTCTCTCTCTCTCACATACACACACATACACACATACTCCCACGCGCACCAACCATACTTTTGAGACATCCACATCCATTCACACACGCACTCACGTCTTTCTATACATATTCACAGATATATACATATAGAGAGCAGGTTTTCGTTCAGTTCCCATATACCGTCTTTTAAACACACACTACTCTTTCAGACACTCACACACACACACACACACACACACAAAACTTCATATACATTCTTTTTTGTTCTTTCATTCTTTTACTTGTTTCAGTCGTTTGACTGCGGCCATGCTGGAGCACCGCCTTAAAGGATTTTAGTCGAACAATTTGACTCTTGTACGCATGTTTTAAGCCTAGTACTTATTCTATCGTTCTGTTTTGCCGAACCGTTAATTTACAGGGACGTAAACACGCCAAAGCTGATTGTCAATCGGTGAGGCAGGGGACAAACACAGATACAAAGATACACACACATAGGTATCTCTCTCTCTCCCTATCTCTCTCTCTCTCTCTCTCTCTCTCCCTCTCTCTCCCTCCCTCTCTCTCTCCCCTCCCCCTCTCTCTATCTCCCCCCCCTCTCTCTCTCTATATATATATATATATCATATGTATATATATATATATATATATATATATATATATATATATATATGACGGGCTTCTTTCAGTTTCCGTCTACCAAATACACTCACAAGGCTTTGGTCGGCCCGAGGCTATAGTAGAAGGCACTTACCCAAGGTAAGTATATATACATGTCAAAAGGATGTGTTATAATACTATTCCACCTATAATCCAATATAGCTCTTCATCAGCTGCCCCTCGGATATCATTATGGTTTCGACACCTGGGCAGTACCATTTAATCCGGCGGTGTCAACAACACTAAAATAAGTGTTGTTTGGGAACAAACAAACGAAACAAGCCACAACTTTCAAATATATTTACCCTATGTACGACCGTATCGATAAATAAATTCAATAAGTAAATTACAACCACTCCTAAAAACGCAACTAAACAGCGACAACTCTATTAAGTCATACAAAAATTATAATCCCTACTGTCTTCCGTAGCAGGCGTATAAGCAACAATTCGAAACTACATACTCCAAGATTATTGCTTCGGCACTACCTGTTCTGTTTCTCCATCATCTTTACTTTCGTTAATTATGTAACGCAGTCGTTCTTTTAAGTAGTGACCTGTGCTGTACACCGCTAACTAGATGGACTTAGACGGTCATTCGTATTTACACACTTCACAGCACTGGTGATGTGATGCGAACTACTGACCTCGGGTCATCTACCATTCTATCCATTCGGACATCCAGCTGACACCCTCTCATTAATCTGTGCTTTTTTTTTACTACAGCGAATTAATTAGATGTA
>NC_142950.1:27131176-27138676 GCF_046866305.1 Octopus bimaculoides | reverse complement strand
CCACCACCACCACCACCACCACCATCATCATCATCATCATCATCATCATCATCGGCAGCAGCAGCAGTAGCGGAATGGAATAGACAATTTAGGCTAAAACAATAAAAGTAAAAACTAACAAAAGGAAAATTAATTTCCCAAGAAGACAAAAGCAACAACCAACGAATAAAACAAAAACATCCCTCGAAAATTAGGGTCAAAATTCAATAAACGAACCAAAGACAAGAATAATCAATACGTAATTATTGATTAGAACAAGATGGGGTCCTGGGCGGGGGTGGGTGGGAGCTATAATGTTAGTATTTCAAGAAATAAAATTCCACATTACAAGTCTGTCTGTCTGCATCTCTGTCCGTCTGTCTGTGTGTCTGTGGGTCTGTCTGTGTGTCTGTGGGTCTGTGTGTGTGTCTGTGGGTCTGTGGGTCTGTGTGTGTGTCTGTGGGTCTATCTGTGTGTCTGTGGGTCTGTCTGTGTGTCTGTCTGTGTGTCTGTCTGTGGGTCTGTCTGTGTGCCTGTGGGTCTGTCTGTGTGTCTGTGGGTCTGTCTATGTGTCTGTGAGTCTGTCTGTGTGTCTGTGGGTCTGTCTGTGTGTCTGTGGGTCTGTCTGTGTGTCTGTGGGTCTGTCTGTGTGTCTGTTGGTCTGTCTGTGTGTCTGTAGGTCTGTGTGTATGTCTTTGGGTCTGTGTGTGTCTGTGGGTCTGTCTGTGTGTCTGTGGGTCTGTCTGTGGGTCCGTGGGTCTGTCTGTGTGTCTCGTGGTACTGACCAAGTGATAAAGAAAGTGGTAAAATTGACCAAGAAAGGAAATCCGGATAAAGTAAAGGTGAAGTTAAGTTGTCGAGTCATACCGACCCATAACGGTCAGTTTCCATGGTGTATAAATCCCCCCATACCTGGATGGGACGCCGGTCCCTCACAGGATTACTCATTCTTTTGCCGGTTGAGTGGACTGGAGCAACGTGAAATGATTTTGCTCAAGAACACAACGCGACGCCTGGTCCAGGAATCGAAACCACAATCTTACGATCATGAGTCCAACACCCTTAACCACTAAGCCACGCACATCCACTATGGAAGAAATGCCTGAAGACTCGGCCATCTCAGGAACAGGAGGCAGAGGATATGGATAGGTGGATGGATTGATGGACAGATAGACGGACGGACGGATGTATTCACTTTCCCCGGGACATCCAACTTTATTTTGTATTTTCCTGGATAGTTTCACTTTCATTAGCAATGTCGCGGCTATTGTTAGTCCACGTTACTCCGCAAGGAGCACAGGAATGGTTTCCTGGTTTCTCTGGTATATATATTCCTCTCCACCGCCCACCTAGATGGGACGCCAGTCCCTCGCAGGATTACTCATTCTTTTGTCGGCTGAGTGGACTGGAGCAACGTGAAACACAACGCATCACCCGGTCCAGTACTCGAAACCGCAATCTTGCTATCATGAGTCCAACACCCTTAATCACTAAACCACGCTCCTCCACGAGGAAAGAAGTCAGAATATGAGGCATTCGGGCATTTCTCAAGACTATTCGAGGAGAGGCTTAACTCGAAAATGGAATTAGCCCAAGTTGAGAGAGGAAGATAAATATATATATGACTATATATATGACTAACTTGCACGTATAGGTATACATGCGCGGATGGTTGCGTATGCTTGTGAATAGCTGTACCTATGTGTGTGTGTGTGTGTGTGTGTGTGTGTGTGTGTGTGTGTGTGTGTGTGTGTGTGTGTGTGTGTGTGTGTGTAAGCACTATAAGCTTTTGTGGCTAAAATCATTATCCCCTTGTGAGATAAATATAATATATGATGCAACCATAAACTGCGAGTTGCTGAAAGGCAAGCGACAAGTAGGCTCGTGTTGTCGTGTACACGCATGCTCACGGGCACAGAAACACACACACACACACACACACACACACACACACACACGCACGCACACAATCTGCTCACGCAGACTCCATCCCAATCATAAAACTATAAAAGAGAAAATAATGAAAGCTCATAAAATTTCTAATAATAATTAATCATGTACAGCACCATTTCATTCGTATTTGAAATGCTCAGCATGACATATCCTGTAGTAAATAATTGAAACTAAATTAAACATTTTACGCAGTGAGATATTTTATCTTTTATCTTTTATCTTTTACCTGTTTCAGTCATTGGACCGAGGCCATATTGGGGCACCGCCTTGAAGAATTTTTGGTCAATGAATCGACCCCACTGCTTATTTTTGGTTGAGCCTGATACATATTGTATCGGTTTGATTTTGCTGAACCGCTAAGTTACGGGGACGTAAATACACCAGCATCGGTTGTCAAGCGGTGACGGTGGACAAACACAGACACACAGACACACACACAAACACACACACACACAGAGACACACACAGAGACACACACTGATACATAAAAACACAGAAACACACACATATATATATGTATGTGTATTATATATATGTGTGTGTGTGTGTGTGTGTGTGTGTGTGTGTGAAGGCGCCTGGCTCTGTGGTTAGGGTATTCGGCTCACGATCGTAAGGAAGTGAGTTCGAAAACCGGCGACGTGTTGTGTCCTTGAGCAAGACACTTTATTTCACGTTGCTCCAGTCAACTCAGCTGGCAAAAATTAGTTGTACCTGTACTTCAAAAGGGCCAGCCTTATCACATTCCGTGTCATGCCGAATCTCTCTGGGGACTACGTTAATGGAACGCGTGTCTGTGGAGTGCTCAGCCACATGCACGTTAATTCCAATTTCACGAGCAGGTTGTTCCGTTGATCGGGTCAACTTGAACTCTCATCATTGTAAAAGACGGAGTACCAGTTATATATATATATATATATATATATATATATGAATACAAAACGGGACAGGAACGCAAAACATCCAGACAATTAGGTGATACAAGAAAGGGAGAACAAAACATCCAGATAGACGATACAAAGAAAACAAGGACGGGTCATTCGGAGTTTTCTTTCCTCAGTCGAGTTCCAGATTATCCTTGCAATTTCGGCTGGTTATTCTTGATATTGCTCCAATATGGCCAGCCCCAATCTCATTGATTAAGGTATTCTATATACGATCGTGCAAACTCGGATTTATATATATATATATATATATATAAATTTTAAATAAAGATTTATTACTACTTTTATTAATGAAATTAATAAGGTAATACCCTACTGTATCTAAATTTGCCTTATATATATATATATATTCATGAATTTTTGAGCGTTGTATCTTGAAATAACCATTTTGCTTTATAAGGACACACGCACTGGCTATATTTCATTTTTTTGCGTTATTACAAGTCAACTTCTTAATTACAACCGATGCCGGTGTGTTTACGTCCCCGTAACTTAGCGGTTCGGCAAAAGAGACGGATAGAATAAGTACTAGGCTTATAAAGAATAAGTCCTGGGGTCGATTTTCTCGACTAAAGGTGGTGCTCCAGCATGGCCGCAGTCAAATGACTGAAACAAGTAAAAGAGTAAAAGAATATTAATGTTTTTTTTTACATTTGTCACCGCATTTTGGCCACCCCTTTATCATCCCAGTTTTCTTCAGCGCCCCCACCCCTGGATCTTTCCACTGTCCTTAAGAGGGCAGTACTGCTCACTTAGAGAACCACTGCCCTAAGATATCATACTGTACAGTACTATTGAATATACCCTATCCGACAATACTGTACTATGTACAATACTGTACTGCATTGTACTGTACTTTACACTAGACGTTAACAACCTCCGTTTTTAATTAGATGCTTTAATGAACATATTCAATTCAGCTAATGTCAAATTTAAGTTTAATTCACTTCTAATTAAATTTTAATTTATTTATATTTGCTACAGTTCTATCTCGATCTTTTAACGATATGAATAATGATGAATAAATTATTGATGATGACGATGATGACGACGACTACGACAACAACAAAATCAACAGTCATTACAACAACAGTAATAATAATAATAATTTATACTTTCGGTTAATTAGGTTTCTCTTTTGACTTCGATCTATTTTTTTAAATGAAATATTTGTTGAAATATTAAATACAGTCGCTGCCAATTACGTCTGCATTAGACCCGTTGTTGTTATCGTTGTCGTTGTCATCGATAGTGGTGGCCATGGCAATGGTGGTGGTGGTGGTGGTGGTGGTGGTGGTGGTGGTGGTGGTGGTGGTGGTGGTTTTGGTAGTGGTAGTGATGATGTGGTGGTGATGATGCTGGTGGTGATGATGCTGGTGGTGATGATGCTGATGTATGTGTGTGTTTATTTTCGCAAAGTGTGAGTGCATGTGTGTGTGTGTGTGTGTGTGTGTGTGTTTATTTTCGCAAAGTGTGAGTGCATGTGTGTGTGTGTGTGTGTGTGTGTGTGTGTTTATTTTCGCAAAGTGAAAGGTTTGCAGAAATAACCGAAAGGAAAGTGAAAAAAGAAGAAAACGAATGAGAAGGCGGAGCAAGTTTGAATAGAAAACAGCTAAGTTTTGCAAAGTTAATCCATCTTTCTTCTTCTTCTTCTTCTTCTTCTTCTTCTTCTTCTTCTTCTTCTTCTTCTTCTTCTTCTTCTTCTTCTTCTTCTTCTTCTTCTTCTTCTTCTTCTTCTTCTTCTACATTGATATACGTCGCATTATATATAATATTAAATTACTGAGCATGTTAGTTCTAATCTATAAATATTGGTATACTGACCTGACCTAGCTATTATACACTTGTCAAACTCTACATACATACACACATACATATATATAATTATATATATATCTATATATTTATATATATATATATATATATATATATATATACATGTATATATATATTTTCGCAAAATATATATATACTTACATACATTCATGCATACATGCATACATATATACATACATACACGCATACATGCACTCATATATATATATATATATATATATGTGTATATGTATATGCATGCATACATTTATGCATACATACAGACATATACATTCATATAAACATTGCATACAAGCATGCATACAAGTATGTGTGTATATAATATATATATATATATATATATATATATATATATATATATATATATATATATATATATATATACCGGAGTGAGCACATAAATGCAACAAGGTGGAAAAACGAGTACTCAAATACCAGAGGTAGAGTAATATGCTTTATTTAAAAGCAGCAGAAATATAACAAAAGACTGTTACTTGGAGTTTCACATTCCCGCTCGTCAGACAGTTTTTCTAACAAATATATATCTATAGTGAGAAGAGGAATATAATATCCAATCGGATGGATAGGAAAGCCTTCTTTTTTTCTGTCCAGGGCTTATATGCCCCTTTATTAGACTATTTTCCTCAGCCATTGCATGGTGATTGCCATAAGTTTTAAGCTTATATAAATACTATTATTATTATTGACAGGATTGTAAACTCGGCACTGTATATTAAAACTAATCGCACCGAAAGCATATATATATATATATGTGTGTGTGTATGTATAGTAAAGAAGGGATATAATATCCAGGTAGATACCGAACTTCTCTATCTAAAATGCCCAGACTGGTTTCTTCAAATTGGTGCGTTTTATGGTAAATTTCCTTTAACTCCCATCTGATATTACAGTGTTTTCCCAGCCACACACACACACACACACACACACACACACACACACACACACACACACACACACACACACACACACACGTATACACAACAAAAAGTATAGGTAGATATAGATACATTCACACATACAGATATACGTACATGCATACATGCATAGATATATATACATGCATACATACATCAATATATATACATGCTTATATAAATATATATAAATGCATACATAAATATCTATACATGCATACACATATACATGCGTACATACATAAATATATATACATAGATACATACATATATACATGGATACATATATACATGCTTATATATCTACATACATACATAAATATATATATATATATAAATATTCATACATTCATACATACATAAATATATATATATATATATATATATATATATATATATATATATATATATATATATATATATATATATATATATATATATATATATATATATATATATATGTGTATATATATATATACAGGCATATAATATGCACAGTCATATTATATTATATTTTCTTCTTGGTTAACCACGGTTAGTAAACAATCTCCATTTATAGAAATTCCGCCTTATTACAAAGATTTACTTTAATATCCCTTAATCTTACTTAATCTCCACTTAATGAAATGTACCCATCTAGATTCGAACTCTCACCGCAGTTATAATTACGGTCACCAAGAACTGATATTTTACCCTGAGTATGGCCCCAGTTTTCCTTTCTATAGCGTTCTTCGTAACCCCAGAAGTGTACGTGGTACGACTCTAGGAATCTGTACCAGTGGTCTAGTTTCTATTCCCAATCACAGCATTTAATGTAAAAAGCAGGGTTACCACGACATCCACTATTCGTTATTCCTTTACCTCCTCATTCATCACAATGTCTATCGATGATGGATGCATCCGTTTGTTAAAGGTCAAACAATTCTTTTAGCGAATGGACACACACACACACACACATACACACACACACATACACACACACACACATACACACACACACACACATACACACACACACACACACATGTATGTACTCTTTACTCTTACTCTTTTACTGTTTTACCTGTTTCAGTCATTTGACTGCGGTCATGCTGGAGCACCACCTTTTTTAGTCGATCAAATCGACCCCAAGACTTATTCTTTGGAAGCCTAGTACTTATTCTATCGGTCTCCTTTGCCGAACCACGAACTTACCGGGACGCAAACACACCACCATCGGTTGTCAAGCGATGTTGGGGGACAAACACAGACTCACAAACATATACACACACATACGCATAGATACATATATACGACAGGCTTCTTTCAGTTTCCGTCTACCAAATCCACTCACAAGGCTTCGGTCGGCCCGAGGCAATAATAGAAGACACTTGCCCAAGGTGCCACGCAGTGGGAATGAACCCGGAGCCATGTGGTTTGTAAGAAAGCCACTTACCACACAGCCACTCCTGCGCCTATGTATAAATATAATAATAATCCTTTCTACTATAGGCACAAGGCCTGGAATTTGAGGGGAGGGGGATAGTCGATTGCATCGACCTCAGTACTTGACTGGTACTTAATTTATCGACCCCGAAAGGATGAAAGGCAAAATCGACCTCGACGGAATTTGAACTCAGAACGTAGCGACGGGCGAGAGCATTTTGTCCAGCGCGCTAACGATTCTGCCAGCTCACAGCTGACGTACCATTCCACGGTCGCAATCTTTTCTCCGCTTGATATTGGTTGGTCGAAGAAGTGGCTTCCTTCTTGCTGCTCTGTTAAAGTAGCCAAGTTTGTGGGGATACCTAACAGCTGTTCTGGGACTGACATTAACTTGTTCTTCTATGTCAGAGGTTTGGCAACAAGGATCTCCT
>NC_142950.1:27116176-27118676 GCF_046866305.1 Octopus bimaculoides | reverse complement strand
TACTCAAGTACATAAATACAAATACATGTATATAAACAGTATACTTACATATACGGACGTATACATACATATATATACACTTATGCACACGACTAGCTTAAATAGCCCGCCTAAACAACTTCTGTATGTATGTATGTATGTATTTTCCATAAATTAGCATTTCGGTAAATAACGATCGATAAGATAACAGCCAGACTTTAAAGTAAATACTAAGGTCGATATGATCGATTGAAAAGCCTTTGAAGGCAGTTCCCCAGCATGGAATCAGTTAATGTCAGAGAATTCCTTGCAATTACTTTAATTACGCATATCTAAATATTTCATGTAAATGAAAATTGAAATGATTTAAATAATTGGAAAAAAATTTATCGTTGATAATACCAACTGCTTATTCCTAAGATTGTACACATTGCTCCGATCACTTCTTCTTCTTCTTCTTCTTCTTCTTCTTCTTCTTCTTCTTCTTCTTCTTCTTCTTCTTCTTCTTCTTCTTCTTCTTCTTCTTCTTCTTCTTCTTCTTCTTCTTCTTCTTCTTCTTCTTCTTCTTCTTCTTCTTCTTCTTCTTCTTCTTCTTCTTCTTCTTCTTCTTCTTCTTCTTCTTCTTCTTCTCCTCCTCCTCCTCCTCCTCATCATCATCCTGTTGTTGTTACCACCACCACCACCAACGAAAGTAGAAAGGGCTCTTTAAAATATACGGCGAAAAAAATCCAGCATGTAACCAATGGCAAGCAGTTCGATTCCCTGCTGGAGTGAAAAGTTTGTTCACTTCCCCATGTGTAGTAGAAAAAACAAAATTGAGGTTAAGAGTACTATGTGTTCCACTAGAGGTGAATATCTAGTGGGTCTAGACTGTGTTGTTCTGGAAGGGAGCGATGCCTTGCTGGTTGTCAAAATATCGTGGGACCAGACTGATGATTCTTCTCTAATTTAAGTCCTAACACATATAAAGGACATCAGACCTCATCTCCCTGCCTAACGGAGTGGAACTGCAAGACATGGTGACAGGAGACCGAGGTGCTACTTATGTAGCTAAACCGATCATTTGAGAATTTCTGCTCACACAACCAAAACAAGATATGGGGTAGGGAAGGCACCACCGCTGCCATTACCATCACGAGAACAAGAAGAAGAACAACAACAATGACAACAACAGAGTGCAATAATAGAGTGCAATAACAGAGTGCAGCAGCAACAACATTAGGTATAACACCAACAGCAACAGCAGAAGAGATACCTACACTGCAGCAGCAGTAATACCAAAAGCATTAATTGCGTCTAAGTCGTCTGCAGAAGCAGCTGCACTGGCGACAGCACAGAAAGAATGCATCGCAAAAATTGTCAACCATTGGAGATCCCAACTCAATACACACACACACACATACACACACACACACACACACACTCGCACACTCATACACACACGCATACACACACCGACTCGCACACACGTTCTCGCACTCTCTCCTTCGTTCTCCCCTTCTTGTATACAAATATAGTCGCACACATACAGACATACACATCCAGACAGATACACACGCGCAGGCTCACAATCAAACATATACACGCAGATAAACACAAACATAGACACACGCACAGATACACATGCACAGACACACACACAGAGACATACACACGCACACGAAAACATAGCCCTACTTAGCGACCTCATCTTGTGATTAGAAGGGGAAAAAACCACAAGAAAGTAGAAAAAAAAAAGGCAAAAAATAAAATAGAAATAGAAAAAAAAACACACGCATACGACAACAGTGCCAACACTGCACCAACACCAAACATAACTAACTTTAAAACAACAAATACATCACCATCATCACCACCCTTATCACCACCCCTATCACCACCATCATCATCAGCAGCACCCTTATCACCACAACCACCACCACCACCACCACCACAACCTCTACATCCACGAAAAGCAACAAAAAGAAAACACAAACACAATAGCAAAGGCACGAAGGTGACACCAATAGACGTGTATAGAAAAAAAGCGTAACAACAATCCGAAAAACACTCTCAACAACAATTACGACAGCAGCAACAACAATAACAACAACGACATCAACAAATTGCCTCCATATCCATCTTTGTGCAAGTGTGCAAGTAAGATGCGAAAATAAATGACTGTTGAATTACACCAGTGGTTGCCAAATGGAGTTCACAAGAACCTTTGCAGTCCATATAAGATTTTGTTAAAATATATGTTTTAATTAATTGCTTATTTTTATACGATATGCGAAATATTCTATTTTTTTTTAATACGATTATAGGCGCAGGCGTGGCTGTGTTGTAAGAGACTTACTTCCCAACCATATGGCTCCGTGTTCAGTTCCACTGTGTGGCACCTCTCCTATTATAGCCTCGGGCCGACCAAAGCCTTGAGAGTGGATTTGGTAGACGGAAACTGAAACAAGCCCGTAGTATATATATATATGTATATATCGTTTTTCTCCTCATATTCCTTTCTGTTGAAGAGCGTAGGCTC
>NC_142950.1:27093676-27098676 GCF_046866305.1 Octopus bimaculoides | reverse complement strand
ACAAAAAACAAATTATCGATATTTTGAGTCCTTTATTACAATCGTTTCAATGATCGCATAAGATCGTTGAAACGTCCGTATCAATAATTTGTTTCCCGTAATTTCTACATGTGTATGTGTGTTTGTTCCCTTAACTTAGCTGTTAGAAATAACAAAACTGCTGGGCTGAAATATTTCCTTGGGTCCATATGGAGGCTGTGCCCAAGCATTATTTTTAAAGAATATTTGCTTTTATTCCAGTAGACATTTGCTGGCGTTAGTAATCTTGAAGGGCGCTGTCATCTTCAAGAGTTTATTCGATCAAAACATAATTCACTTCGATCCTATCTTATCGATTTTCTAGTATTTTCTTGGTACTTTCATCATCATTAGTATATGATCACCACATCAAGTTGCACTATTCTTTCCTCATATACAGGTCACACAGCTACAAGTCCTCTCTGAAGTGACGAGTATCGTAACACCCGACCTTGTTGCAGACTGACTATAAAGCCCAGGTACTTTATTGATCAGTACTTATATGTTTCATGTACTTTGTTTTTGGTCCCTTTAGTTTCATATTCCACACCCCCCTCTTCTCTTCGTGCCCATCTCTTTATTGTTACTCCCACTATTCCTTTATCCTTTCTTATAACATCACCACAAGTAACGACACTACCACCATCCTATTCCTCCTCTTTCCATCACTCTCAACCTTTTACTCCTCCTTCAACAATTCTTCCGCCTCCTCCATTTCCACCTTACAATGCTTCTTTCCTCTTCATTTCTAATTCTCCCTCCCCCCCGTCCTCTTCTTTATTTCTCCTCTTTCTCTTTCCCGTAATATTATAACTCCACCCCCGCCGTCTCTCCATTTCTCGCCCTCCCCTTCTTCATTCATTCGCTACTACTCCTACTACTACCCCAACTTCCTCTCACCTATTGTTTTCTCTTCTCCTCCCGCACTCCCCTTCCTCTTGCCGCACCTCAGAATCTCCGGAAGTCTCTCCAACCAGTATGTTCTCTCCTTCGCCTGTTCCTCTTCTTCGACTTCTTCCTCTGCCGACGCTTGTTTCTCTTCCTCTTCTTCCTCTTCTTCGTGTTCTTCGATTTGTGCCACTGACTGGAATTCGGTGAGTCCTGGGTGGACGAAGGTCCGGCTATCTGACACGAACCTTTGCTGACCACACTTATTTTCCGGTCGGCTACACAAGCCGCCACTCTCATGTGACAACGTGATTTATAGGTGGTGAAGTCATCACCACAGACCTCTCTTCGCCTACGTCGGCACATGTAGATACTTGGACACGAGCACAGGGGAAGACCCTGCAAATTTATCTTACACACCTTGAATTTCGGACATTTTACCTTCTCGCAGGCGTTATCTGAAAATAAAGAAAAAAAAATTATTAAAAACAAGAACAACAACAATGAAATAATAAGGACTTCAAATTTTGGCACAAGGCCAGCAATTTCGGGTTAGGGGATAGGTCGATTACATCGATCCTAACATCAAACAGTACTTATTTTATCGACCCCGAAAGGATGAGAGCAAAGTCGACTTCGACGGAATTTGAACTCAAAACGCATTTCGACCGGCGTGCTAACGACTCTGCCAGCTCGGTTGCTTTAAATAAGATACCAAAGCATAGTTCCGATCTACGGACCTCTGGGTTATGGACCCAGTACGCTCCCACTGCACAACTCTGCTTCACGATAATAATAATAATAATAATAATAATAATAATAATAATAATAATAATAATAATAATAATAATAATAATAATAATAATAATAATATAGGTGCAGGAGTGGCTGTGTGGTAAGTAGCTTGCTTACCAACCAAATGGTTCCGAGTTCATTCCTACTGCGTGGCACCTTGGGCAAGTGTCTTCTACTATAGCCCCGGGCCGACCAAAGCCCTGTGAGTGGATTTGGTAGACGGAAACTGAAAGAAGCCCGTCGTATATATACGTATATATATATATATATATATATATATATATATATATATATATATATATATATATGCGAGTAAAAATAAATACAAAAAAAGGTGGATTTTTTTGTATGATTGTGTATAGAGGAATATATTATTTTGCTTAAAAGAGTTCCAACACTGTCTGTTTTTTATGTTTTATTTATATTCCTGCAGAACTAATGTGGGGTATAGAATATGGAATATACAATATATAATATAATATACAATATATAATATAAAATAAAATAAAAATGGATGGCACCATGAAATAAAGTATTGAATGTAGATGAAATATTGAGTGTTCAATATAAAGGATCAAATATATAAATATATAAATATAAATATATATATATAAAGGCGACTCGAGTTTCAGGGCTATTTCCCTTCGTCATGGCCGGTATGACAATCTTTAACAGACTCCGCCGCCGCCTCCGCCGCCGCCTCCGCCGCCTCCGCCGCCGCCTCCGCCGCCGCCTCCGCCGCCGCCGCCGCCTCCGCCGCCGCCTCCACCGCCGCCGCCGCCTCCGCCTCCACCGCCTCCGCCACCACTACCATATATATATATATATATATATATACACATATACATATGTGTGTGTGTGTGTGTGTGTGTGCGTGTGCGTGTGTATGTGTGTGTATATGTTTGTGTCTGTGTTTGTCTCCCCAACATCGCTTGACAACTGATGCTGGTGTGTTTACGTCCCCGTGACTTAGCGGTTCGGCAAAGGGATCGAAAGAATAAGTACTAGGCTTCCAAAGAATAAGTCCTGTGGTCGATTGCTCAACTAAAGACGGTGCTCCAGCATGACCGCAGTCAAATGACTGAAACAAGTAAAAGAGTAAAGATCATAATAATAATAATAATAATAATAATAATCCCGCCACTATCACCACCAACATCACCGCCACCGCCACCACCACCGCCACCACCACCACCATCACCACCACCGCCATCACCACCCACTGCTACACCATACCTCTCCACCACTAGAACACTATAATGCCACCATCATCACTACCACCAATACTACCACCCCCACCCCACCGCCGCCACCTCCGCCACCGCCGCTGCCGCCTCCGCTGCCACCGCCTCCGCCACCACTACCATTACTACCACCACAAACAACAATAATTACAACGATTGCTAAAAAAAACTATCAGTACCATCAAACCATAATCCTACAACTCTGCTATCACCACCACCACAACCACCACCACCACCACTACCACAACCACTACCACAATTACAACCTCCAACACCAATACCACCACCACCACAAATATCACTGTCACCACCAAGAGACAAGAAAGCGATAAATTTATAGGCATCCAGATGAATTTAACCGACAATTAAATATGTCAAGCATTAACAGAGAAAATGGCTGTAAGATTTAGAGCAATTTGCCATCTAATGAAGATGGTGGCTGCTGTTTGGTGATGGAAGATGGCGGTAGGTGGCTGTTGGATGGCGGAGTAGGTGGACATTAATCGACAAATAATTATAGATGCTGGAAACAAGTGGTAAATTGGGAAACGCGTAGAATGCATGTATACACGCACACAAATATATATGTATATGTACATATATGTATATATATATATATATATATATATATATATATATATATATATATATATATATATATATATATATATGTGTGTGTGTGTGCGTATATATGTATATATATACATGTATATATACATATACATATATATATATATATACTTATATATATATAGGGGCAAATGCCCTTATATAAATAAATATATATATATATATACATATACATATATACATATGCATACATATATATGTACATACACATATACATATACACAGACATATATATATATATATATATATATATATATATATATATATATATATATATATATATACATACTAATAACAACCTTTGTTTTGTCAACCCACTCGATTTGTCTTTGTCTAGTCTTTGCTCATTATCTAATCTCTATGTATGTATGTATGTATGTATGTATGTATGTATGTATCTATATATGTATCTATCTATCTATCTATCTACCTACCTATCTATCTGTCTATCGATCGATCTATCAATCCAACAGTCTCTCTCGCTCTCTACATACATTAATACATACATGCATACATACATACATACATACATACATACATACATACATACATACATACATAGGACGTATGTCTACATTTAGCAAAAGTACCTGCTACCTTAATTGCTCTCATTGAGAGGCTCATCAAGGCATGGGCAACAATTCTTACACTTGTAACTGAGAGCGGAACATTCTTTTCCTGTTATAAATATCTCAAAGAGAATATTCCAGGGAGATAGTCTCTTTGTACTTCTGTCCCTCTGCCTCTACCTCTCTCTTCTCTTCCCACGTGACCGGTGTTCAGCTAAGTCTGACATTTCTTTCTTGGTTCGGCGGTTGTCCGTGCAACATCTATATTCTTTCCTGTGCCTGTGAAATCTTGTATCCATGCCGTAAGGCTTTACTTCCACACACGCCAGCTTAATTTAATTTGTCCTTAGTCGAAAGACACCTGTTGTTATGTCCTGTTATTTGTATTTTTGTAACCTTCTCCGTTTTTACCGTCCTTGTTCTCGTATACATTCGCTGCTTTCTTCCAAGAAATCTAATGCTCTTAGCTTAGTTTTTCCTTGGGGCTGGCCAGATTGGAGCAATCTCGAGTATAACCAGCCGAAATTGCAAAGATAATCTGGAACTCGACTGAGGAAAGAAAACTCCAAATGACTCGTCCTTGTTTTCTTTGTATCGTCTACCTGGATGTTTGGTTGTCCCTTTCTTGTATCACCTAACTGTTTTGCGTTCTTGTCCCATTTTGTATATATATAATATGCATATCTTTATATCTGTCTGTCTGCCTGTCTATGTGTGTGTGTGTGTGTGTGTGTGTGTGTGTGTGTGTGTGTGTGTGAGTGAGTGTACTTACTTTAAGTAAGTAAAGCAATTCACTGAGAATTGTATTACTTGTCTGAGTGAGGAAAATTTACTTGATCGTTCGAGTGCTTGGTTC
>NC_142950.1:27066176-27081176 GCF_046866305.1 Octopus bimaculoides | reverse complement strand
CAGCCGCCATTAGCACAATGACTGTCGCCACAACCCAAATTCCACCACCGGCCATTGCCACGACAACTACTACTATAACCACTCGTCGCACTACTATCATTGTTACCACCACAACCACCACCACTACTACCCCGCCTCTTCCGCCGCCTTATCATCTTCACCGCCTCTGCCATCACCGCCTCCGCCATCACCGCCTCCGCCATCACCGCCTCCGCCATCACCGCCTCCGATATCATCCCCTCCGCCATCACCACCATCACCGCCGCCGCTTCTATCACCTTCGCCCCCGCCTCCAGATCACTTCCACCCCGCCTCCGCCTCGCCTCCGCCTCGCCTCCGCCTCGCCTCCGCCTCGCCTCCGCCTCGCCTCCGCCTCGCCTCCGCCTCCACCTCCACCTCGCCTCCGTCTCGCCTCGACCTCGCCTCCGCCACCGTTGCTGCGATATCATAATCGCCGCGCCGTCACTGCCACCGCCGCTTCCGACACCGCCCCTCCAACCACCACCTCTACAGTAAAACATCGATGCCAAGAAGTCACCTCTGTGACAGTCAGAAGACTATCTACGCCAAGACCTGCTAATTGTTTTCCCGCGCTGGTCATATTCTAACCGCCGACTAAAAGTCAGTCTTACTCAGTTTATAGTCCATTGTTTATGATATAAGCAGCCATATTTGTGTGGTTAAAATGTTGGATTTATGACCATGCTGTTTTGGGGGTCGATCCCACTGTGTGTGTCTTTGTGCCTGTGTTTGTCTCACATCACTACTTGACAAAAGATATTGGTGTCTTTACGTCCCAATAACGGCAAAAGTGATCGGCAAAAGAGATCGATAGAGTAAGTATTGGCTTATAAAGAAAATTAAGTCCTGCGGTGGAGGTGGCGTCAATTTGTCAGTTTGTTGGATTTGGGGTATCTGAGACAAATATCTTCTATCGTAGTCTCAAGTCAACCATAGTCTTGCCAAGAAAATTGTATGGAAGCCTGTCGGAGCAACCATTCCTGTTCACGGGAGACTTAAACTGTCGCCTGGTTTAACGTATCAATTAACGAGTCACTCGTAATCGCAAAGAAAGAAAATGTAAAAGTAAAGAATTGATATTACTTTAAGCAAGGAATAAAGTAACGAACTAGTTCTATATTTATGGAGTCGAATTTTAAAAACGGAGTATAGCACGAATAGCCAATTCATGGATAAAATACAAAACCAGCAAGTTCAATGTGGAAACGATAAAACAAATAAATACCAGGCGCAGATATAGTAGTGGAGGATTAAAAAAAAATTAAATTAATTCTGAGAAATTTTGACACGGAAAGATTATTATTATATGAAAACAAGAAGAAAAGCTTTTTCTTATCTAGATGGAATATTTCTTGGAATCGAGGGAACCAGTTTACACGAATGAGCAACATTTATTTACTGAAAGACAATTTCAATGTGCGCCGACCGTAATCTGGTTCCATGAATGAGCGAAATTATCATAGAAGACCTGAAGAAACTGCTGCAGAAAGGATAACACAACAGGCAGGAAGTAAAGGGAGGAAATCGTTGAAGCTCTATGCTCCGTAGAGAACGAAGGGCTGAAGTAAGTAAATGTAATGGTAGTCTCACATTTGGGGACTATCTACAACTTACGAGTACAAGAGTAAAGCAGTGAAGGATGCCTGTAAACTATCAATTTCAATGTGAGTTAAATATATCATATCCAAACAATTATAAGTTAAGCTTGATTGTGGCGAGTCCGTCCTGTAAAACACAAGAGGCTCAATAACTTTTTGGATATTCTTTTGCAATTGATTCTGAAACACAAACCGAGTTTCTTGAGAGGAAATAATCATGTTTGAACATATCTCAAAATATATCAACATAGACACTCTTATTGCCTCATTTCACGTCGTGTTCATAAGCTACAATTCCACATATTTATAGATCGGAGATCATCCAATTCTGACTTGAAGAATTTTATTTATTCTACGATTCCGCATGACTCAATTAGAGGCTTCTGAAAAATAAATTCTAACGGATTATCTGAACGAAGAAAGAAAAACTTCATCTTATAAAATAATTATTGCAATTTCAGTGGCCATATTCAAAGATATGAACCCGCAATAGGAGCGACATTTGTCCCAACCTACACTAATTGACTCATGGCGTACTAAGAAGCAAGATCCGAAACTAGAGAGGGTACTCAAAACACACACACACACACACACACACACACACACACACACACACACACACACACATACACACACACAGACACACACACAGAAAATAATAATTAAAAGTAAAAGACAAAATGATTACAGAAATTAGTTGCCAGTACCGAATAAATCGCGAAAAAACCTCCAGCAGTCAAAAAGTGAAAATCTTATTGAAGAGATAGCTTATGAATATATCTTAGAAATATTTACTATGAAAAATTTCATAACTTGAACATAAAAAAACGGGTAACCAAGATGAATTTTGAAGAAAAAGAATGACGTTTAATCGACAACAAATACGAGATACCTGTACTAAACAAATATCTGTTAGTGAACATTTGGTGTTATGTACAGCAAATAAATTTCCGAAATATCAACTTTCTCTATTGTACAAATGTACTGATGATAGTATCAATCAAATTTCAGATAAATAATGCGTATTTATTTAGAGATACAAATACAGTTTAAGTAGCTGTGTCTATCATTTAGATAACAACATGATAAAAGAAGAAAAATGCAGAAATAATTTTTTTCTATATTTACTCAGCACACAGACGAAGCAGAGAACAAACAATCTAACAAAGATCACATGTCTAAAACAATGAATCAATATTCTCAAGCAGCTGCTTTAAAAGTGTTTTGCTGTTGTTTCATTTGCAACTTTCTTTATATAAAGCCAGTTATTACTAATATATATATATATATATATATATATATATATATATATATATATATATATATATATATATATATATATATCAATTATTTCATATATATATATATATATATACATAGCAATTATTTCACAAAAGTAACAAAGTTAATCATAACTTGCTTTACCCCCGTGATTACACCAACGTTGTAAAACCAAATGGGATAATGCAAATTATATAAATTATGTAAATTATTAAATTAAACGATCAGAAGTACATTTTCCACTTATTCTTATACACACAAATACATACATATGGAAATCCCTGAATGTATATGTATATAGCATAATATATATGTATATAGTTATATATATATATATATATATATATATATATGTATATATGAAAGTGTAAAAAGGGAAAGCAATACTTACTTTTATTTGGTAGAGGTGTGAGCCTGACGTGAGGTTGGTATAGGTCCGAAGAGCAAACTTGACAGCAGCCGCAGTGGTCCTTGACCACCTCACCCGTACAGAACTGTAACTGGGGACAGTTTTTGCACTTCAATTCACACCCCCTGGACAGCAACTGACCAGCATCTGTCGTTTGAATACAACCGAGAAGTAGCAGGAGTAGCAACTGAAGGACAGTTGACAGTGTAACTAAGGAAAACATCCTGGAGGATTTCAGCCGTTGTGGTCCGTAATGTGTACTCGCTGCTAGGAGAACCGAGTGTCCAGTGAAATACTCCATAAGGAATCGTGTATTGTGTTGCTTCTTTTAGCACATCAAGGGAGATGCAGTATAGTTGGTCTGCTTTATCTTCCTACATGTATTTGAATTTGCTATATATAGATATATCTATATATCTATATAAGAGCATTCAATACACATGTATGGAATATAGTGAAAGAGAAACGAAAGGATATCTACTAAGGTTGTTATGTAGATATTGATTGATAGTTTTGTTAAGTAGATAAATAAATAGACAGATAGACAAACAGACGATGAACAATACTTGGTAGCAGCTTTTGTTGCGATTGAATCCTGGACTTTTGTTCTTTTGTGGTTTGGTTCCGACCGGAATTTGGTCAGTCTTAATGATGGCAATGATACATAAAAGAGTTAGACTTCTTTATTTGCGGGCTCGGTTGCTGTGGGTCAGTTGCAGGTCAGTTGCGAAGAGAGCGAGGATTGTCTAGCGTTGGGTGTAAAGATGAATTAGTTGTCCAATGTGAAGTGAATGTCTTTCTTGTCTGGTTTTTCATTGGTCAGGAGGAAGCAGGGAAAACTGGTTGTCTTTATATTTGTGATGACGTAAATCTGTAATATAGAATGAAGGGAAAATAATATATAATAGAAGATAGTTTAAATGATTGTTAGAAAGGAAGGAGGAGGAGGAGGGCATGTTGTGGAGGAGAAGGAGGAGGAGAGGGTTTAGAGGGGAAGGAAGAGAGGATGTTGCGGAGGGGTGGGTGGGGGTGGGGGAAGTAGAGAACAGGAAAGAGGAAGAAAATGAGGAGAGGAGGAGAAAATGGTGGAGGAAGGAAGATTAGGAAGAAGCGTAAGAAGGGAGTGGGGAAGGGGTGATTAGAAAGAGGAAGAGAGAAAGTGAAAGTGGGAGGAGAAGGAGGAGGAGGAGAAGGAGGATAAGATGAGGAAGAAGAAGAGGCAGGAGGAGGGGAGAAGAAGAAGAAGAAGAAGAAGAAGAAGAAGAAGAAGAAGAAGAAGAAGAAGAAGAAAAAGAAGAAGAAGAAGAAGAAGAAAAAGGAGGAGGAGAAGTAGAAAAAGCAGAGGAAGAAGGAGCAGAAGAAGGAAGAGAAGAAGAAGAAAAGGAAGAAGAAGAAGTTAAGAGAATAAAGAAAAAAATCATAGGCAAGAAGGAACGAACAAAACCGTTAATGTCGTTTATGTTGTTTCCTTTTCTGTTCCATGACTTAGCCGTTTGATAAATAGGAAATGATAAAATTCTGGCATCAATAAAATCGGTTAAAACACTAGAAAGCTGTGTCCAGCATGGCCGTTGCAAATTGCTCAAATAAGTAAAAGAATAAATGCACGCGCGCGTGAGCACGGAGTGTATGTGCACGTGCTATGTATGTATATACGTACATAAATACATGGATACCTACATGCATGCATGCACACACACACACACACACACACACACATATATATACATGTTATTTCTTTATTGCCCACAAGGAGCTAAACATAGAGGGGACAAACAAGGACAGACAAAGGGATTAAGTCGATTACATCGACCCAAGTGTGTAACTAGTACTTAATTTATCGACCCCGAAAGGATAAAAGGCGAAGTCGGCCGCGACGGAATTTGAACTCAGAACGTAACAGCAGACGAAATACCGCTAAGATTTTCGCTCAGCGTGCTAACGATTCTGCCAGCTCGCCGTCTTATATATATACATGTATATACAAGAGCGCACACACGCATGCAAACACATATTTGTATACACCTCTTACCAATACGTGAATCACTCATCGTCTTCCTCTCAGAGATACAAATCTCTCAGGCCCTTTATCCATGGCCCGACTTTGTTGTCTCGGCTACATTCTTTCCTCAAATTTTTCTTTGAAAAGTTGAGTCAGACCACATCCAGATACCACTTTCCCTGCCGCTCCTCTCAGTTTCTCTCTCTCTCTCTCTCACCTCGATATCAGTAACAAAAGCTTCCAGTTATTTAGGTCCCAAATCTCCCACACCCCTCTAAATACGTCTGGTTTCTCTACAGTACAACGATCTCCTTGAATTGACAGCAGCTTTTTCGACCATATCATTTCCTATATCGAGTATATTTCACTACACACCTTTCTGAAGTCATCGTCCTCAGAGACGTCGACGCTCCCAAGTTTCTTTTCTTTACTGTTACATTCATACGATTTTGATGTCGCCGGTGCAGAATCCAAATACCGAACACGGAATCTCGAATACCGAAGACCAAATACCGAATCTTTGACGGTTTTCTACTCACTACATCAATTAGTTTCGTTTTATACTCGCATCCTTGACTGACACACCAAACACCCATGCTCTCTTTTTCATCTCCAGACCAAGCCCAGTCAGACCAAAACTATCTCTATACTCATCGGGTTGTCTAAACATGTCTTTATTGCAACAGTCCGTCACAAATCTGCAAACTAATAAGCGTTACATTCTACACCCCCGCTCCAATCTTGTGGCGTTTCAAGCCAACTAGCTGGTCGAATCTCCGTCGGTTTTATTATTTAAGCTTACGTCGATTCCTCCGTGGTGTTGTTTTGTATCTATAATAAAATAAATATATACAAATTATAAAAATAATTAAAAAAAATACAGTACAGTACTGTCTCTACTTCACGGATTTTCAGCTATCGCGAGGGGTGGGGTGTGGATTTGTAACATAGCATTTGCGGTAGTTGAGGATTACTGTATACTTGTTTCAATCATTTTACTGTGGCCACGCTGGAGCACCGCCTTTCGTCGAGCAAATCGACCCCAAGACTTATTCTTTGTAAGCCTAGTACTTATTCTATCGGTCTCTTTTGCCGAACCGCTAAGTTACGGGGACGAAAACACACCAGCATCGGTTGTCAAACGATGTTGGGGGAACAAACACACACACACACACACACACACACACACACACACACACACACACACACACACACACACACACATATATATATATATATATATATATATATATATATATATATATATATATATATACATATATACGACGGGCTTCTTTCAGTTTCTGTCTGTCAAATCCACTCACAAGGCTTTGGTCGGCCCGAGGTTATAGTAGAAGACACTCGCCCAAGGTGCCACGCAGTGGGACTGAACCCGGAACCATGTGGTTGGTAAGCATTGATATATATTAATATATATTAATATATTATTTTCGTATACTAACGATTTCGCTGACGATCACCGACAAGAAACATTGAAGGAAGAACTATCATTGGAAGAGATCTTAATTCCGATGAGACAGGCAATAAAGACGTTCTTGATTGACCTGAATTGCATTCAGAAGAATCGGTAGAGAATGACCTTCGTAATTTCGATCAAGAATATTCAGGAGGAAGAAATGGGCTAATAAATCGATAAAAATAAACATAGAGGTGAAGGAATTGACCGTTGAAAGAGTTGGTTACGATGTTTCGCCAATTTGGAAAGTTCAAGTAATTTAATAATGAATTTTGATTTTAGCATCGAATGAAATATTCAAGTTCGACGGAACTGAACCAAAAAAGAAAACAAAAAAAAAAGACAAAAAAAAACCGAAAAAAAAAATAAATAAATAAAAAATTCGATTTTTCAGACAGACGAAGAGAGGAAAAGGAAAGAAAAATGAAAATTCATTTCAAATAACCCTGGAAAATTATTTTTTAGATAATCAAATTAAATATATAATTGTCCCATTTTATTTATTTATTTATTTATTTATTTATTCATTTATTCATTCATTTATTTATTCTGTAGAACGGTTGGTTAGCAGAAATCGTAAGAGCGGCGGACAAAATCCATTGCAATATCTTGTTATAGAAAGGAAGCGCATGGCTTAGTGGTTAAGTGTGTTGGATTCATGATTGTAAGATTGTAGTTTCGATTTCTGGACCGAGCGATGCAAATTATATACGTTGCCCCAGACTACTCAGCCAGTAAAAATGAGTTATCCTGCGACGGACCTACGTCCCTTCCAGCGAGGGGTATATATATATAATATATATATATATATATATATATTATATATATATATACGCCAGAAAACCCAGGAAATATCAGTGTTTCACTGGTACTTAATTTATCGACCCCGAAAGGATGGAAGGCAATAATAATAACAACAACAACAACAACAATAATAATAATAATAATAGTAATAATGATAATAATAAGAGCACTCGGAGAGCGCAAACCTCCGCCAAGGCAACGCCAACGTCCTCTCAACGATTAGCCAGAGATGGTTTTTGAAATGAAAATATCTGAAATAAACTCTACTACTTTCACAAACGAGAATACTAAAAATGAACTCGACCGCTCTCAAAAGTTAAGTAAAAAAACAGGAAAAGTAATCCAGAATCCTTGTCCGGTACCGGATCGATCCCAAAATCTAATCAGTTCGTGCCAGTCACAAGGCCAAACATCCCTGAAAGTTTCATCTGAATCCATCCAGCGGTTCTTGAGATATCATGTTCATGGACAAACAAAAGAATGCGACTGAAAACAATACCTACACCTTCGCTAAGGCGGACGTAATGATCCTTTCTTCTAATGGGCACAAGGGTCTGAAATTTGGGGGAGGGGACTAGTCAATTACATCGACCCCAGTGTTTCACTGGTATTTAATTTATCGACCCCCGAAAAGATGAAATGCAAAGTCAACCTCGACGGAATTTGAACTCAGAACATAAAGACGGACGAAATGCCACTAAGCATTTTGTTAACGATTCTATTAACGATTCTGCCAACTCGCCGCCTTACAAATGATAATAATAATAATTAACAGAAATAAAAAAAAAATAATAATAAATTAGTAATTTTTCGTTCAGAAAGTCCTGTAGGCACCAGGTTTCCCGTGACTAGCATAATGTTTCATTTCTGGCACTGGCACTCCGTCAGTGCACTCCGTCAGTTACGACGACGAGTGACCCAGTTGATTTGATCAACCGAACAGCCTGCTCATGTAAGTAACACGCAATTGGCTGAATACATCACAGGCACCACATACCTTTAACCTTGTTTGCAGGGAGATTCAGAGTGACACAACGTGACAAAGCCGGTTCTTTGAATTACAGGTCCGACTCATTTTTATCAGTTGCGTGGACCGGAGCAAAGTGAAATAAAGCATCTCTGCTCAAGGACGCAACGCACCACCGGAAATCGAACTCACAATCGTAAGTGGAATACCCTAACCACTAAGCCACGCGCTTTCCACTAATATTCCATTTCTAATATACTGTTGAATTGTAGATACATCTTCAGTATCCATTAGTATTAGATTACCTCGAAATATGGTAGAAAAAGGAAGATTCATTCATCCATCATTTTTCACCGCCCCTTATTCCGGGGACGATTGCGTTAGTAGAGTACTAGAGAACTCAGGCACCTCCTCCCCAGGGTCTTACCAGAAGAATCCGTCATCAGAATTTCCAGCTGGATTCCCAAGAGTGACCAACTATGACTATGGATATTATCCAAGCATTTCGTTCTTGGTCTACCCTTAGGCCTCCTGCTGGTTAGCTTGGCTTGAAGAGATCCGTCTTGTTGTGTCCTCTCAATGCCGAGAAGCAGCAACCTTTCCTATAATGTAATTATGCATGATTAACACGGTTTTCGATTACGACCGAATTTTCCAATTTTCATACAACGAACTAACCATGTTAATCATAGTGTTGCTGCACACACATACACACACACACACACACACACACACACACACACACACACACACACATATGTCTTCTTTCAGTTTTAGTCTATCAAATCCAGTCACAAAGCTTTGGTCTGCCCGAGGGCTGTAGTAGAAGACACTTGCCCAAGGTGCCACGAAGTGAGACTGAACCCGGAACCATGTGGTTGGTAAGCAAGCTTCTTACCACACAACACACACACATACACGTGTGTGTGTGTGTGTGTGTCTGCATATCTGTATACACACATGATTTTTACGTGAACCAACATTCAATTTTAATTTAACCGCCGACATATCTTCAGCTATATAAGTGTCTGTGTGGCCTTGTCTTTCTCCCCCTCTCTCTCACACTCCCTCCTCCTCTCCTCTGCGTCTCTCTCTGTCTGAGTATGCATTCCTGACTATAGTTTACCAGTTCTCCTCTCACTCACTCACACACTCACTCTCTCTCACTTTTTTTTTCTTTAATTAAAAATTTTTATTTTTTTAATTATTTTTTTTAAAGAAAAGCTCTACAGTTGTATTTGTCCCCTCTGTGTGCAGCCCTGTGTGGCTAATAAAAGAAAGTTATCTATCTATCTATCCATCTATCTATCTATCCATCTATCTATCTATCTCTTTCTTCTGAGCTCTCTATCCCACTGACCCACTGACCTACAATGCTAATTCTACTCCACCACATCGTCACCGCTCCGTATCCATCATTACCGCCTTTCTCCTTACGATCTACACTCTATTTCCCCCCTCCATTTCACCACCACTCCCACTTGCCATCTTCTCCCCTATCTCTCTCTCTCCCTACCCTCAACGGTGTCTTTAAGGGTGGAAGAGAAGGGAGAACGTCTACTTAATATGTCATTGTCACTTGTCCCAGTCACATGACCTTCAACCTTCCAATCATTACGACCCTGTCCCAAAGTTTAACAAATAAATTTTACATTAATATGTGACAGAAATTAAATTGTAAAATACATTTGTAAAATAAGACAAATCCGTAGAGTGAGGGGAGCTCTTGTCTTATAAGACATGAAATCTGTGACACTGTTTCGGATACGATCCTTACTTTAAAAGAAACAGTGTGTGTCCTGGGATTTGGGAAAGGATGCTGATTTCAAGAAACGGGTTGTTTTGAGGTTTCGGGTAGGTGTCTTCTGTTAAGAAACAGAATTTGTTTTTGGAGGTTTCGGTTAAGGCCATGATTTTAAGAAGTAGGACGTGTTCTGAAGTTTCGTGTAAGGCCCTGCTATTTAGGAATGTGGTGGGATCTGGAATATCAGGTAGGATCCTGATTTTAAGAAACGGGATGTGTCCGAGTGTTTCATATAGAACTTTGATTTTAATAACTTGAATGTGTTCTGAGGTTTCGGAGAGAGATCTGCTTTTCAGAAGTGTGTGTGTGTGTGTGTGTGTGTGTGTGCTTGTAGGTACGTTCATAGGTATGTATATTTGTATGCAGTCCACTCAGCTGGTAAAAATGAGTAGTACCTGTAATTCAAAGGGTCAGCCTTGTCACACTCTGGGTCACGCTGAATCTCCCTGAGCACTACGCTGGGGAAGGGTTTAGCTGAAAGAATCGACAGCAGTGTTTGTTTATTTATATATTTATCTATTTATTTTTAGCCTGGTCTAGCCGATTCTCTCGGTCCCCTTCGCAGGAACGCTAATTTAAGGGGACGTAAACAAACCAACAGCAATTTTCGAGTGGTGGATTGCGAACAAGCAGAAACACACACACCTACACACACACACATAGATAGATAGATAGATAGATAGATAGATAGAGGTATATATATATATATATATATATATATATATATATATATATATATATATATATATATATATAAACTGATGGGATGCTCCCAACTGGGATGTCTTAAATCATAGATGTGCTCACGCAGGTCTGACCTAGGGCTAAATAGCAACATGACGCATTACAATATGCATATCAGCAACTGTAACAACAACAAGCGCAACAACAACAATAAATACAAGAACAACAAAAACCATAAGAGCGAGAATGAAGACAGTCAACAATAAAAGTCGCAATAACAACAAACTCAACAGCGTCAGTGATCACAGTAACCATAGCAACAGCCGTAACCATGACAACAATAACAGCGAGACTACAATAACAGCGAGCATAAATAACTATAGCCATATCAACGACAACAAGCATAACAACAGCAATAACGACAAATATGGTAGCTTCAATATCAAACAGCTCAATGACCATAACAAGAAGGGACCCTCCTTCGTTCATGAATGACCATGGGATTGCACCTAGAAAGCTCTCCCCCGAGGTGCCAGTCAGGGAAAGGCTATTTATAGAACGCCATCCGTCGCCCATGCATACCAGCTTCCCCTATCCATGTCATTATATATACATTGGGCAAAGGGTAAAGATTCCCTTCGGTCATGGATGACCATGAGATTGTACCTAGAAAGATCCCATGGTCATGGTGCGCCTAGAAAGTTCCCCTCCGAGGTACCAGTCCGGGCAAGGCTATTTGTGGAAGAACATCAGTTGCCCATGCATGCCATCCTCCTCTCTCCATGTCATTATATATACATTGAGCAAAGGGTAAAGATTCCCTTCGGCCATGGATGACCATGAGATTGCGCCGAGAAAGATCCCATGGTTATGGTGCGCCTAGAAAGATCCCCTCCGAGGTACCAGTCTATTTGTGGAAGACCAGCAGTCACCCATGTACATAGGGCAAAGGGTAAAGACCCCCTTCGGTCATGAATGACCATGGGATTATACCTAGAAAACTCTCCTCCAAAGCACAAGTCCGGGCATACCAGCGGTATGCATACCAGCCGCAGTCAAATGACTGAAACAAGTAAAAGGGTAAAAGAGTAAAAGAGTAAAAGAGCGCCAATGATCATAACAGCGATCACAACGACGGCAAGCACAATAACAGCAACAACAACAACAAACACAGCAACAACAACAACAACAACAACAAACACAGCAACAACAACAACAACAACAACAGCAACAATCGCACCTCCATTTGTCTGAAATTTCAATCTGCCTCACTGTTGTTGGGTATCAAGTACCAATTTCACCAACTAACCCGTCACCGCCACCAGCACCACCAGCACCGCCACCAGCACCACCACCGCTGCCACCACCACCACCACCACCACCACCACCACCAGCACCACCAGCACCAGCACCACTACCACCATAAGCCAGTCATAAATGCCGGTTGATGAGATATCGGTAGTACTAATGGTGGTGGAGGTGGGAGAGGAGATAAGAGGAGGGGGTAGAAGTGTAAAAATAAAAAAATAAAAAAGGAGGGTCGTTGAGTGACTGGTATGTCCTCCCTCTACCTACCGTTGCCCTATGTCTAACCCACCTAAGTACCCGCTACCCCTAACCACTACCCAAACCACACATCGCCCCTCTCCAGACTCCGCGACCACCTCGATCATCTCCATTACCACACCACCACCACCACCACCACCACCACCACCACCACCACTAACACCATAGCCACTGGTCCCGCCGCCGCCGCCGCTGCCGCCATCGTTACCACCTCAATTCTCAAACCCCTCTAACCTCATTCCGTTACCATGTCAACCACACCATCCCCGAGACTGTTTGAGGTTTCAGTTTTTGTCTTTATTCGAGGTTGTCACAACCACAGTGTGTGTGTGTGTGTGTGTGTGTGTGTGTATGTGTGTGTGTGTGTGTGTGTGTGTGTGTGTGTGTACGCGTGTGCGTATGTAAGCATGTGTGTGTGTGTGTATCTGTAAGAATATGTATGCATGTATACACACATATATGTACATACTTACATCTACATGTGTATATAGATGCATATATGTGTGTGTGTGTGTTTTTTGTTTGTACACCCCCCCCACACACACATACACAAAACACACACATTTATATGCATGTATAAATATGTGTGAGCGCATGAATGAGTATGCGTTTGAGTGTGTGTGCATGTATGTGTGAGACTGCATGTGTGAGTATATGCATATGTATATATATATATATATATATATATATATATGTATGTATATGTATATGTACACACACACATATATAGACGCATCCACAAATATATTCATACTTCTATAAATATGTGCGGGCTCGTGTGTGTGTGCGTGTGTCTATGTGTAACTAGGTAACATCTTTCCTTCAAAGCTCTTAAAATACTAATGGACGACCACATTTAGGAACGCCATTGTTCCAAACGAAACATAAAGGAACTCATAAAAACAAATTTTGGGAAAAAATATCTTTAAAATGACCAACTTCAAACACACACATACATGCACATACACACACGCACACACATACAAATATATGCGTGTAGATATACATATAAATGCACACATATATACATATATAACACGTACACATATGCGTGTATGTTCATGTGTGTGTGTGTATGTGTGTGCGCGGTACATTGGGCAAGTATCTTCTACTATCGCCTTAGGCTGACCAAAGTCTTATGAGAAGCTTTGGTAGGAGGAAACTAAAAGAAGCCTGCCGTATATATATATATATATATATATATATATATATGGGAGAATTTACGAAAAAAACAACAGACGAGGACAGGCGGTGTAAACAACAAAAGGATGTATTAGTTTAATGCTCGGGAATTGAGAAAGTCTTTAACGTTTCGAGCTACGCTCTTCAACAGAAAGAATAAGGAGAAAAACAAGGATATATATATATATATATATATATATATATATATATATATATATATATATATATATATAGGGAAGCAAAATTTATTAGTCCCTACCTGCTCCGCATTCTCTAACAAAAATAAATTAATTAATAAAGAATTCACAGGTATTTAGGCGTGAGGTAAGAAGTTTGCTTTCCAATAGTTTGGTTCCGGGTTCAGCCCTACTATGTGGTACCTTGGACAAGTGTCTTCTACTATAGCCTCAAGCCGACCAAAACCTTGTAAGTGGATTTAGTAGACGGAAACTGAAAGAAGCCTGTCGTGTGTGTGTGACGATGTGTGTGTGACGGTGTGTGTGTGACGGTGTGTGCTTGTGTATGTGTGAGACGGTGTGTGTGTGTGTGTTTATCTCTCCCACCGTTTGACAACCGGTCTTGGTTTGTTTACATTCCCGTAACATAACGATTCGGCAAAAGACCCCGATGGAATATGTACAAGCTTAAAAAAAAAATATTAAGTACTGAGGTCGATTCATCCGACCAAAAGTTCTTCAAGGCGCCGCTCCAGCATGGCCGCAGTCAAATGCCTGAGACAAGTAAGAGAATAAAAGATAAAAGAAAAAAGATAAGGTCACTCACATACACGCACCACACACAAACACACACACACACGGACGGACGCTCTCACCGACACACATACATACGCACACATATACATACATGCATACACACACGGACGCTCACGCCGACACACACATATACATACGCACACACACACACACACACACACACACACACACACACACACGGTACAACCTTAATCGTTAGAGTGATCCCTCAGTTGGACATAAGTGGTACCCCATCATAAGTGAGTCACAAGTGGTACCCCATCATGAGTAAATCATAAGTGGTACCCCATGCGGTGCCGTAAAACCACAGACAGGAAGCGAGCTGGCAGAAGCGTTAGCACGTCAGGCGAAATGCTTAGAGGTATTTCGTTTCTCTTTACGTTCTGAGTTCAAATTCCTCCGAGGTCGACTTTGCCTTTCATCCTTTCGGAT
>NC_142950.1:27038676-27046176 GCF_046866305.1 Octopus bimaculoides | reverse complement strand
TACGTCTATACCCACTCCTACGCCTATCTATCTATCTATCTATCTATCTATCTATCTATCTATCTATCTATCTATCTATCTATATATATATATATATATGAATATCTATCTAGCTGCGTGCATGTATATATGTATGTATGTATATATGTTTGTATGTATGTATGTATGTATGTATGTATGCGTGTATTTATATGTGTATGTAACTATGTAAGCATGTACGTTTGTATGCTTGCATGTATGTTTGTATGTATATTTGTATGTATGTATGTATGTATGTATGTATGTATGTATGTATGTATGTATGTATGTATGTATGTATGTTTGCGTGCATGCATGCATGTAAGTATAATTTTATATTTCATGTTAATAAGATTAAACGCTACACATTCAATGAATATTTGTTGTATTCATAACTAGTTTTACGCTGAGATTACACAGACCGCCGCCATTAGTTTTCATGTTTTAGCGATTTCCAAGCAATGGATTTCGTAAATGAGACCATTTTTCTATTAATATATGACATAAATTACAACAATCATTCAATAGACACAATAACAATACAAAAGCTATTTGCTGGAACGTCAGTGTAGATGACTATGTATCCTACCGTTCGTTAACTTGTCCTTTTGATTTAAAGTAGAGGTGACCAAATTGTTTGATAAAAAGACGCCATTTAAAATGTTTTGCTTTCTTTTTAATGTTCAAATGTCGCAATCTGTATTATAAGAATTAAATGTATATTCTTATTTATGCTCCCTTCTAAAGCCTAGCCAGGCTCATGGGCCCGGTTTCCCGGCTTCTATGGCGTATGGGTTCCCTCCCAGCTGGACGGGACGCCGGTCCATCGCAGCGTTACTCAAGAAACAGGAAGAATGAGTGAGAGAAAGTCGGAGCGAAAGAGTACAACAGGGGTCGCCACCCCCACCCCCTGCCGGAGCCTCGTGGAGCCTTTAGGTGTTTTCGCTCAATAAACATACACGACACCCAGTCAGGGAATCGAAACCGCGATCCTCCGACCGCGAGTCCGCTGCCCTAACCACTGGGCCATGGCGCCTCCAGAAATGTATATTTGGAGAAAATTTATTTCTACGTAGTTTTTCTTCTGGGCGCAGGCACGGCTGTGTGGTTAAGAAGATTGCTTTGCAACTGCGTGGTTCCAGGTTCAGTTCCACTATGCAGAATGATGGGTAAGTATCTTCTACTATAGCTCCGGGCTGACCAATACCTTGTGAGCGAATTTGGTAGATGGAAACTATATGAAAGCCCGTCGTATATACAGAAACACAGAGGGGCCAATACAATGTAAAATTTTTCTCTTCAAAACCGATCAATAGGGACCGAAAACGTTTGGGACGTGTACACAAGGAAGAAACAAAGAGTCGTTTTAACAACTGAAATTCCCAAAAGTGGAAGAAAATAAAACACTGACAAGGGTTATCCCTGGAAAGAAAAACCTACGAAAAAACAAAACCCACGGTAACCTCGGAAATAAACCATGAGAGGAAAGCGCTCTCTGTCTTTTTGTTCTGTAGGTTCATGCTCAAAGTGAGTCCGTCATTCACACGTGCCATCCTTGCTACATTCACCCACCTTTTATTGAAATTGTCATTAGACAAAACTTCCCTCTCTATTCTCACCTTCCTTTTCAAGTAATACTTGAATAAGTTGATGAGAGGTTGGCCAGAGATCAAGCTTTTCAAAGTAAAGGAGAAAGAAATTTTCTGAATAACTGATTGGAAACTTACCGGTTCTTTGCCCATATTATATATTTGTACCTCTAATTATTGATGCGTTTGTGTTCTTTTCGTAAATAACCAAGTGCCAATCTACCAAGTAAGAGTTTTTTTTTCACGGCAAAGAAAGTGATTAGCTTACATACACTTTACAAATACAATCTGTAAGTGAAACAATTAAAATATGTAAAAGTATTCCGAAGTTCAACTATCCACAACTGATATTGGCCAAATTCCAGTGATAGAGTTTTGTTTCTTTCTAAGAAACAGCTTCCTTCTTTAAGAGAACGATCAGAATTGTTAAAAACGAAAATTGATGGACTCACACACGCGCCGATCAAATACATGCATTCATACGTGTGTGTGTGTGTTTCAAAATTATACAAAAAACAAAAGACAAAGGCTGGTAAGGGAACCACAAAAAGGACATATTAGTTTGACATGCCCGATCCTGAAATGGAAACCACGAACTTGTGAGTGCAAGAACCTAATCGCTTAGCCATGCATCCTTACAGACACACAAACACGTAAAATACATATATTTGAGGCTCTGATGAAGCTATTAGGTGATACTAAAGCACTCAATTATGAATCTGCTGCATCGTATAACAGAAACAGCCGTAAGCTAATGAAGTTCATAACACCATTGCTTATTCCTTTGGCACTTGTTTTTTTCTTATTACCACGCTATACTCGACTAACGCTTCGTTCTGAGACCTTGTGCATCGAGTTCCACACCAGGTTATTAGTGTCACAATGCCTAAGTGAAATACTGGCTTCAAATTTTAGCCCAAGGCCAGCAATTTCGTGGGGAGGAGGATAAGACGATTACATCGACCCCAGTGCTCAACTGGTATTTATTTTCTCGACCCCGAAATGGATGAAAGGTAAAGTCGACCTCGGTAGAATTTGAACTCAGAACGGAGGGACGGGCGAGGTGCCGCTAACGATTCTGCCAGCTCGCCGTCCTAGCCTAAGTGAAATATTGATTTAAAATTTTTTTTGGCACAAGGACAGTAATTTCAGGGGCGGGGTGGGGGCGGTTAAGTCGATTACAAATACCCCAGTTCTCAACTGGTACTTATTCTATTGACCCTGAAATAGATGACGGGCTAAATCGACCTCGGCAGAATTTGAACTCAGAACGTAGGCTCGAAATTTTTGTGGGAAGGGGGCCAGTCGATTAGATCGACACCAGTACGCAACTGGTACTTAATTTATCGACCCCGAAAGAATGAAAGGCAAAGTCGACCTCGGTAGAATTTGAACTCAGAACGTAGCGGAAGACGAAATACCGCTAAGCATTTAGCCCGGCGTGCTAACGTTTCTTATTTCTTTATTGCCCACAAGGGGATAAACATAGAGGGGACAAACAAGGACAGACAAAGGGATTAAGTCGATTACATCGACACCAGTGAGTAACTGGTACATATTTTATCGACCCCAAAAGGACAAGAAGCAAAGTCGACCTCGGCGAATTTGAACTCAGAACGTAAAAACAGACGAAATACCGCTAAGCATTTAGCCCTGCGTGCTAACGTTTCTGCCAGTTCACCGCCTTTTGGGGCGGACTATTAAGACACACACAAAAAAAAAAAAACACAAACAAACACACAGAAACTCTCTCTCTCACACACACATACATGCACACACACACTCACGTATTAATTGATTAATAAATGGAACATTACCTGATTTCTGGAAGCACCTTCATCTGGCCAGCTGCTCTCTACAGATATGACTCTACAGTGCAGTACAAACATATTTATATATATATATTATGTGGGTGATGGGTGTATAGTTGTGTGAGAGAGGGTGAAAGGGAGAGAGAGAGAAGGATGGAGAAAGCAGGAGAGTGAGTAAGAGAAAGAGAGTGAGGGGGAAAGAGAGAGAGGGAGAGAGAGAGAGAGAGAGAGAAAGAGAAAAAAGACAATGAGAGAAAGGGGGAGACAGAGGTTGTATGTAAGAGTACATGTATGCAGGGCGGCAAGAATGCGTGTTTATATGCCTGTAGGTAGACCGGTGTGTGTGTGTGTGTGTGTGTGTGTGTGTGTGTGTGTGTGTGTGTGTGTGTGTGTGTGTGTCTCTGTGTGTATGTGTGTGTGTATATGTATGTATATGTGACATACACATAATCGGTGTATGTGTGTGTAAGACGAGAGAGACAGAGAGTACGAGCACGCGCTTGCGTGCGTGCGTGTGTGTGTGTGTGTGTGTGTGTGTGTGTGTGTGCGTGTATGTATGTGTGTGTGTCTGTGTGGGTGTGTGAGGGAGTGTTTGTCTGAGTATATGTATATGTGACATGCGTGGGACAAGAGAGACAGAGAGAGAGAGAGAGAGTACGAGCACGCGCGTGCGTGCATGTGCGTGTTTGTGTGTGCGTGTGCCAGTGTGTGTGTGTGTGAATACGAGTATATATAAGCTGTTGAAAAGTGATGTATGTGCGTGCGTGTGTGTGTATGTGTTTGTATGTGTGCGTTTGTATGTTTAAGTGCGGTCAAGCTCCTGTATGTATGGGATGAGAGGAAGAAGGAGACAGGAAGAGAGAGAGGGAGAGAGAGAGAGAGAGAGAGGGGGAGAGAGAGAGGGAGAGGGAGAGAGAGAGGGAGTGAGTGTGAGAAAACGAGAAAGAGAGAGAAAGAGGAGGAGTGCTTGCGTATATGCATGGATTATCATTCGCGTGTGTGTACGGGAGTGTGTGTGCACATGTTCACGCGCACCTGCTTATATGTATATATATATATATATATATGTGCACGTGTGTGTGTATACTGTGACGTAAGTAACATCAACTTCGAAGCTATAGCATGGAACGCACGCATATATATACATACAAGCATACATGTACATAGGCATACGCACAAACATACATACAGACACAGAGACACACACACATACATTTACATTTACTAAAAATATATACATCTATCAATATTCACACACGCACACACACACATATATGTATGCATGTATATAAATATATGTATGTATATAAATATATGTATATCTATATATATATGTGTGTGTATATATACATACATACATATATATGCCCTCACATACACACATATATATATATATATATATATATATATATGTATATATATATATATATATATATATATATATATATATATATATATATATATATATATATATATATATATATATGTATGTATATATGAGTGTGTGCGTGTTTGTATGTATATATATTATATATGTGTATATATACATATATATGTATATATATATATATATATACATATATATATATATGTGTGTGTAGGAATGATAATAGGCGTAGGAGTGGCTGTGTGGTAAGTAGCTTGCTTACCAACCACATGGTCCCGGGTTCAGTCCCACTGCGTGGCATCTTGGGCAAGTGCCTTCTACTATAGCCTCGGGCCGACCAATGCCTTGTGAGTGGATTTGGTAGACGGAAACTGAAAGAAGCCCGTCGTATATGTGTATATATATGTATATGTGTATGTGTGTGTGTGTGTTTGTATGTCTGTGTTTGTCCCCCCAACATCGCTTGACAACCGATGCTGGTGTGTTTATGTCCCCGTAACTTAGTGGTTCGGCAAAAGAGACCGATAGAATAAGTACTAGGCTTCCAAAGAATAAGTCCTGGGGTCGATTTCTTCGACTAAAGGCGGTGCTCCAGCATGGCCGCAGTCAAAAGACTGAAACAAGTAAAAGTGTAAAAGAGTATATATATATATATATATTTTTTTTTATATAGAAAGATGACCAGTAGGGTATATATATATATATATATATATATATATATGTACTTGTATATGTACATGTATATTCTTTTGTACTCTTGGTACAAGGCTCGAAATTTTTTTTGTGGGGGTGGGGACCAGTCGATTAGATCGACCGCAGTACGCAACTGGTATTTAATTTATCGACCGCGAAAGGATGAAAGGCAAATTCGACCTCGGCGGAATTTGAACTCAGGACGTAAAAAACAGACGAAGTATTTCGCCCAGCGTGCTAACGTTTCTGCCAGCTCGCCGCCTTTATGTACATATATATTGATACATACACACGCACATGCGCGTATATATACACTCATAGATACATATATACATTCTTATACACAACATGCTGATATATCCATGTAATGAGGAAATAAGAACAGGTGTAAAGCAGGAGAAACACCACCACTACTATACCTACCACCACCAACAGCAACAACAACAAAAGCAGTAGCACCACCACCATCACCACCACCATCACCTCCTGCATCACCTCCTGCATCACCTCGACCATTACAAGTAACAACAATAACAACAACAACGACATCAACAACAAGTCGTCCTTATATAGCTTATAAGCTGTATATAATTATATTGCTTGTAAGCAAAATATAATTTAATAAGCACAGATTGATTCCCATCCTTTGTCTTCCAATTGAAATCGTAACCATAGGTAGGTTGAGTGCACAGCTACTGATGAACGTGTAAGGAGAAGAGACTGCATGCCTGATCTGTGTGTATGCATCCCATTGCGCGCACACACGCAGGTATATATTCCTTTAGCATTTAAGCCGGCCATATTATTCTGCCTGTTTTTTTTTTTGTTCAGAGTGGCTGGTTTGGGCCTCTCACACCTAGTCAACAGTGTTGTTCTAAAAATGAACATTTACATCATCAGAAACAGTCTGGTCATATATATTCGGATACAGTCTGGCCATATCTATTCGGATACAGTCTGGCCATATCTATTCGGATACAGTCTGGTCATATATATACGGATACAGTCTGGCTATATATTTTTTCCAAGATGATACAGTCTGGCCACATATATTCGGATACAGTCTGGTCATATATATATGCGGATAGGGTCTGGCCATATATATATGCGGATAGAGTCTGGCCATATATATTCGGATACATATATTTTCTCCAAGTTTCGCTTCATTTCACGACTACAGTAGTGGTTCACAACCGGGAGTCATACGAACCCTGCAGCTTCATATAAGAATTTTGGGGGTCCACATAAGCAAAATAGTAAATTGGGAACCTACAGTAATTTACTAAGGGTCCATGAAAAAAAAAAAAACTTTGCTTTAGACATTTATAGCAAGAAACAGCAAGATTTCTTTCTCTAACATTTTACATAGCTCAACCTACACAAGTTAACGCACGAAAAACAAAACAGGAATTTTGAACGAAGTATCTACAAAACATGACATGGCTATGGGGGTCCACAAAAGTAAGATAGTAATCAAAGGGTCCATAAGTAAAAGATGGCTGACCACCACTGATCTACAGTCAATTGCTTTCATATATTGTTTGAAAGTTCTCATAATTTGCTTCTGAGTTATCAAACACACCTTGATTCTATTCTCACATCAGACAGTTCATGAGGTTGCTTGGTGTGTTGTCTGAAAGGAGCAATGTTTTCTTGGCAGTATAATGTCTGGTATTGCATTGCATCTTTCCACTCCAGGCCAAAAATGCTTGTAAACCACTCTTCGGAAAATGTTCTTCGTCATCCACGCGTTCTTAATTGAATCCGAAATCAGCGGTTGATTAAACTTTACATAATCCTTCAAAACCCTTGTATTTTCAGAGTCATGCGCAAATAAGGATTTTAATTTTATGTCACCAGCGTTGTTTACTTCCAGAAGAAACGTCAGACAAATTTGTTGAAGCTTTAGATTCTGGTATTGATTCTTCTTCAGAAATGATGTTCTAACAATCTTCAGCTCCAGAAAAGTGCAGTTTCATCAACATATCTCCCGATATATACA
>NC_142950.1:27013676-27021176 GCF_046866305.1 Octopus bimaculoides | reverse complement strand
ACTGATGAAGGGAATGTTCTTTATGCTGTATGTCTCGTTTCTCTGTTTGTTTGTTTGTTTGTCTTTTTTCCGTTGTTTGAAAAAAATTCGTTTTCTATGTTTTTGTTTTTTATGTTCTCGTTTCTCATTCTGTCTCGTTTTTTTTTTATGTCCTGTACCCATATATACATGTATATATATATATATATATATATATATATATATATATATATATATATATATATATATATATATATATATATATATATATATATATATATATATATACATATATATGTAGGTATGTACATATATGTATGTATATATGTACACACCTACATCTATATGTACGCATACATGCATATATGGGTACAGGACATAAAAAAACGTTAAAAACAATGAGAAACGAAAACATAAAAACGAAAATAGAAAACGAACTTTTTGCGGATATCGAAAAAACAGAGAAATGAGACATGCAACATAAAGAGTATATCCCTTCATCAGTTGTCCCTGTTCCTTCTACTCCGCGTTTCGAAGGGAAGAACAATACGCGACTTCGTTGTAACAGTCCTTCCCAAAAAGCACATTAAATAAAATTTGGAATTTTTTGCGGAGAATGAAAGTGTTAACAAGAACAGGACAGTGAGAACAAGACAGTAAAAACAATAGAAACAGTAAAAACAAGACAGTGAGAACAAGACAGTAAAAACAAACGGTGAGGGCTGTTGAGCCAAGACGATAGAAAAATTATTATGAACGCTAAGTAGAACGCTGTGTAGAATATATTGTATAAAGGATTGTGAGTAGGGCTAAACCAATGCGAAGTAAATGCAAGATAAATCACAAGAAAACAAATATATGAATTAATGTAGACTTACCTTGTATTCAATATTTCGGGGTTATGACCCCGTTTTCAAGAAAATAAACGAATGTTGCCGTTTATTTTCATGAAAATGGGGTCATAACCCCGAAATATTGAATACAAGGTAAGTCTACATTAATTCATATATTTGTTCTCTTGCGATTTATCTTGCATTTACTTCGCATTATTTTGGCCTTACCCACGATCGTATACACACACACACACACACACACACACACACACATATATGTATATCTGCATGTGTGTGTCTTTGTGTCTGTGGTTGTCCCCTACTGCCACTTGACAACCAGCGTTGGTGTGTTTACGCCCCCGTAACTTAAGCGGTTAGGCAATAAAGACCGATACCAGCCTTTAAAAGTAAGTACTGGGGGTGATTCATTTGATTAACAATTCTTCAAGGCGCCGCTCCAGCGTGGGAGCAGTCTAACGACTAAAGCAAGTAAGTATATAAGTATATATATAGTGAAGGGGAGAGAAAACGAACATTTTCTAAAATGTATTTTCCCACAATCCCCTATAAATTTCTACCACGGAATTCTTACAACACTTCCCTCAGTGTAATGCTGTTGTGTGTAGGCAGAGTCGCTGTAAGTCGACAGTGAAAGGACTTCATATCATCACATGATTCACCTTAACTAAGCAACGTAGTTAAAAATACGCATATGGCCTTTTCTCTGAAAACAAGAAATAAAAACGAAAGTAACAACAACAACGGATGTACGAAGCAAAAATAAAATTTGTACTGTACGTTCTATTGAAGTTCAGATGACAGTATTGCACGCTTTAAATGATGTTGTCAAAACTGTTTTTTAGCACAAGTAAATACGTTTTTTTTTTTAAATAGGTTGTTTTTTAAAACTCCACCAGGTTATTCTTATTTTTTCCTCTCGTTTTGCGTTGGGTGTAAAGAAATTCTTTCTTTTCCTCTCGTTTTGTGTTTTGTGTAAACATCGAATTAAGATGTTTTAAAGACGGATTCTGTATAAACCATTGTAACGAATGGCTTCCAAGATTTCTAAGCCAGGACTCGAAACCGAATCTACATTTTTCTACAAGTTCTCTTCCTGTTGTTCTCGGATTTTGCACTAGAAAATTTATGCATGTGAATTATTTACCTAAGACCTTTTTCAAATCAAACTTGGGTCAAGGTTGATTACAGGGAAGAAACATTCTGTTCAGCCTGACCTAATTTGGTTAAAAAAAATTAAATACAGAACCCCAAATCGGTGCCGTCTCTTTGGTCACTTTGTGCCTAGCCGAGAGTATCTATTTCTCTCCCTTCGTTTAGAGATTGTCATCGTGCAACAATACAACTTTCTCTCTATCTACTTGTCATCTCAGAGAGGTAGACTCTCTTACTCTTTCTCTCTCTCCTGTTTTCACTCGTCTTCTAGCAGTCAACAAAAACTGAAGCTAACTACCTACGTAATGGATAAAAGAACGGCAAATAATTTCTGTATAACAACAACTCGAAGTTGTATCTTACATTGTAACGATGAAAATAAAAGACCTTTTCAATTTATATGTTTTCCATCTAGTTTATTTGTTACTTGCAATTGTTATACTATCCAACTAAAGATGTTTTGAAGATGAGCATTATAAATAATCAAACTAAAGATGTTTTTAAAATGACTGTAGTATATAAACCAAAAAACGATTGTCGTATAGAAGCCTTCAAACTAAAGATGTTTTAAAGATGACTTTGGTAAATAAACTATTAAGCTGAAGGTATTCTAAAGACCAATGCAGAAAATATATAATCACTACCACAACGACTATAACAACACCACCACCATCAGTATCACCAACACCACCATCAACCCGCACACTACCACCAACACCGACACCACTACTACCAACATCACGTGAAGCATGAACACCAAAAGCATTACCACCACCACCACCACCACCACCACCACCACCGTCATCTTCATTTTCACCGCTCCACCTGACATTTGAGAAGCTTTATCGAAAGTCACTGTTTCAAGTATTCGGGCAAGGCTTTCGGCCTAAAGATCTTTCTCTCTCTCTCTCTCTCTCTCTCTCTCTCTCTCTCTCTCTCTCTCTCTCTCACTCTTTCTCTCTCTCTCTCTCTTTCTCTTTCTCTCTTTCTCTCTCTCTCTCGCCCTCTCTCTTTTTGTCTTTCTCCTCTCTTCTTCTTTCTTTCTTTCTTTCTTTCTTTCTTTCTTTCTTTCTTTCTTTCTTTCTTTCTTTCTTTCTTTCTTTCTTTCTCTCCTTCTCTCTCTCTTTCTCTATCTTTCAGTCTGTATCTCTCTTTCTTTCTTTCTTTCTTTCTTTCTCTCCTTCTCTCTCTCTTTCTCTATCTTTCAGTCTGTATCTCTCTTTCTTTCTTTCTTTCTTTCTTTCTTTTCCTCCTCTCTCCCTCTCTTTCTCTATCTCTCAGTCTGTATCCCTCTTTCTTTCTCTATCTCTCTCGCCCTCTCCCTCTCCCCCTTTCTCTCTCTCTCTTTCTCTCTCTATCTCTCTCTCTCTCTCTCTCTCTCTCTCTCTCTCTCTCTCTCTCTCTTACGAATCGCAGAGGTCCCGAAGAAGGTCACAGACGTCACCTTTCTTCCCTCTGATTAAGTCATTAAACAGCCAGAAATTCTTCTATTTGGGTTTTAGAAATAAAAGAAAGATCGTACACGAGTAGGCGTGGAAAAAATAAGATAAAAGAGAAAGAACAAAAAAAACCCCACGATAAATGACTGAGGCAGGCTGGGAAGATGGAAGACAAGTGGGTACATAGCCAGGTAAGTAGGTAGACAGGTGAGTAGATAGACAGGTAGGAAGATAGGCTGGTAGCTAGACAAATAGGAAGGAGGTAAGTGAATAGGTTTAGTGTTTAAGTATAGAAGCCTCTTCTAGGAGAGATGCCATCTGCAAAGTAGGAATTTTATTACAAGAATCATAATGTTTTAAAGTTTATTGATTTTTCGAAGTTTCCCGCCTCTACCATTTCGTTCATTTGTTCAGTAAAGTGTAAAACTTAGAGTATACTTGAAAACTGGAGTGGTTTGTTCACGGCAGCCATGCAAATGTACGACAAGCTTTTACGGTTAATAATGTCGTTTCACATAAACCGGAATTTTAGCATCCATTTTTATGAATTTATCTATTAAATTTCCCCCAATTAATTAGGCATATGTTTATACAAGCGTATTATGTACCTGTGTACGCCTTCATGCGTGAAGGTATGTACGTATACATGTGTATGTGTATGTATGTATGTATGTATATGTAAGTGATGGTATGTATACACACACACACACACACACACACAGACAGACATACACAAGTCTTTTATCTTTTACCTTTGACCTGTTTCAGTCATTACATTGCGGCCATGCTGGGGCACCGCCTTAGAGAGTTTATAGTCAATTGCATCGATTCCAGTACTTCACTTTTTTTTCAAGCCTGGTACTAATTCTATCGATCTCTTTTGCTGAACAGCAAAGTCACGGGGACATAAACACACACACACCGGTTGTCAAACGGTGGTGATGGGACAGACACAGACAAAGATACACACACATAGATATACATACATACATACATACATACATACATACATATATATATATATATATATATATATATATATATATATATATATATATAAAACAATGTAAGCACATAAGTGTGAAACAAGGTGGAAAGTAGAGTAATATGCTTTGTTATTATTGAAGCTGCAAAAACACCACAAAAATATCACAAAAAAACTGCTACTCAGAGTTTCACGTTCCCGTTCGTCGGATAGTTTAGATTGCTTAAAACAATCCTATTATATTTTTATAGTTAAATATTGTTGGAAACTGTATAAAATCGTTAAAATATGCTCATAAACTTTAACATCAAAATCTTGAATGAATTCCCAAGGGTCTAGTGGACCCAGGTTGAGAACCACTGAGTTTAGTGAGTACGAACCACGATGTTCAAGTATTAAAATTCGCGTATTAAAGTATTAAAATGAATATAAATTCATTTATGTAATCCATGAAGACTAAACCGCTACCACACATAAGCGGACGAGCCTCAATGTAGTCGCTTAACCAGCAAGAAATAGCTGCCAAATCCCTCTTAAATTACATTCTACAACCTTAATTCTTGCTAATTTTGGCATGAAGCCAACAATTTTGATGGAACGGGTTAGTCGATTACATCGATTCCAATGCTTGATGGGTACCTTATTATATCGACTCCGAAACGATGAAAGGCAAAGTTGACCTTGGCGGGATCTGAACTCAGAGCTTAAAGAGCTGGAAGAGGTGCCGCTAGGTATTTTGCCCGACGCAAGACCGATTCTGCCAGCTCGCAGCTTTTACGATCTCATTAGATAATATAGACCCCAAAACAGCCTCGATGGAGTTGTCATCGATGGAATATCGTTGAATGATTGTTTCTGCTTGTTCAGAGCTAATCTGGAACGAACGTCACCGCCGCCACCAGTACCACCACCAGCACCAGCACCACCACCACCACCACCACCACCACCACCACCACCACTATCACTGCTACCACCACCAACACCGCCACAACGACGAGAACCATCACCACCACTACTGCTACCATTATGACCATCACAGCCACCAGGACGACCACCACCATCCCCAACACCACTACTACCAGCATCTACTACCGCCGTCGCCACCACCATTATCATCATCCTCCACCACTACCAACAAGAACAACAACGACGATTACGACGATGACGACGAAGGCGACATCTCGCGGTATGACTAGAGCCTGTATTAAAGATGTACGTGACTACGACATGTCTGAAAGGAAACGTTATCTAACAGTAAATTATAAAGTAATTGTTGATTTACACATTAACAATGGCGAAATAATTAACAAAAGGAAAACAATAATTACATTTGAAATGACACTTTACATTACATTGACAGCAGACGACTTCCGGTCGTACAAGATGGCGTAGGAACTGAATGGTAAACGACGATGATGGCGATGGTGGTTGTAGTAACGGGAGACTGAGGATTGGAGGTTATCGAGGTTAGGTATGTGTGTGTGAGAGGAACCGAAGATAATGAGGAAGGGGACAGAGACAGTATAGATGAGTCAAGAGATGAGCTAGCGATTAAATAAGGACTGGCGCGGAGGTGATGTTCAAATATCACAGAAAGGATGGGTTTGTTACCAGATGTTAGGAAATAAGACAACAGCGATATTCTTTCATTTCCTCGCCGGAAGATTTCTTTGTAGCCTTCTGCGTATGTGCTCCCCTCGCTCCCTCTCGCCCACCCCTTCGTTGCAAACTTGTGTATATATTACTGCTTAGCTCAATAAATGATTATAATGCTGTATATATACGTTGGTCTATGATCTTATATAGACTACTGCAGTGATTTTTAATTTGACAAATATCAGGCCCCACTCCTAAATATACGTGTACATACATGCACACGCGTACGCACACCAACCCACATATATCATTTTCTTTTTTTCGTTTTATCTAGTTTCAGTTCATGAGCTGTGGCCATGCTGGGGCACCGCCATTTGGTGTTGCTACACAATTTTACTTCACGAATTTTACTTCAGGAATTGACATTTGGTGCATGAGAGAGTTTGATGCAGCTGCCCTCATCTGCACCTCCTGCCGCGAAGTTGGTTCATCTGGGACATGTATATCATTATTCAGTTTATTTCAAGATTTCTTGCCAATAGAGAAAGAAAAGGTTTCTAACCTAGATCCAAGGTTCCTTCATTGGAATTTCATCATGAACAACAGGGTATTTTTGTATGTATATATGTATGTATGTATGTCTGCATGTATGTATGTATACGATTTCTTTAATGACTTTGTTAATGTTATGATTTTTTTTCCTTTTGACATTTGATAGCCGTTACGTTTAGCTTGCTTTAGAAGCAAATTGCACGTAATTTTGTTTACAGCTGTTAATTCAGTGTCAATTTTAACATGGAGTACAAAAACGAACATTTTCGCCAGATATTGCTTTTTTTTTATTTCGATAAAGGCAAAAAAGCTACAAAGGCTCACAAAGAAATATGTGAAATTTATGGTGTTGTTTGCTTAACGGAATGCACATATTAGAAATGGTTTTAAAAATTCCGTTCTGGAGATTTTTCACTCAAAGATGACCGACGTTCTGGTCGACCTATTGAAGTTGATGATGACCGAATCAAATCCAACATTGAATCTGATTGTCATATAACTGTGCAAGAGATTGCAGAGAGGTTAAATGTATAACACATAATTGAAAATCGCTTAAAATGTCTTAGACTTGTTAAGGAGCTCGATATTTGGGTTCCACATAAATTGAAAGAGATCCACTTAATACAGAAGGAAACTCGTCGTTTTCGCTCGTATGCTTTTAATTTAATTAGATAACAAAGAAGGAAGCAATGATGAAAGTATAGAATTTGCGATGGATATATATATATGAATATATATGTATGTATGCATATATATATATATATATATATACAGACACACACACATATATATATAGATATAAATATACATGTCTATCTATCTATCTATCTATCTATCTATCTATACATACATACATACATACATACATACATACATACATACACTCGCAAGGCTTTTATCGGTTCGGAGCTATAGTAGAAGACTCGTGCCCAGTGCTTTGCTT
>NC_142950.1:27006176-27011176 GCF_046866305.1 Octopus bimaculoides | reverse complement strand
AAGTCTTTTTAATAACCTCATGGCTCTGGGCTCAATCCCACTGCAGACACCTTGTGTAAATATCTTCTATTATAGCCTTGAGTCGACCAAAGCCTTGTAAGTGGATTTGGTAAACGGAAACTGAAAGAGGCAAGTCGTATATATATATATATATATATATATATATGTATGTATATATATATATATATATATAAATCTGTAGTTAAATATATTCAATGAGAATATTATATACTGAATTTATATTGAGTGCTCTATTGTATCAAAGCATTAATACTATTAATATATTTACGTATTTAATACGAGTGATTATACATATTTTATATAATATATTATTATTATTATTAATATCAGGAAATCAATATTAGAAAATTTATCAGAAAGATATATACGTGTGTAAAATAATTGTTGTATTAAAAATATAAATATAGTAGTCAACCTTGCTACCACTCGAACACAACGCAGTTTTGTTCTTCCTATATATCTACACACACACACACACTTACACATACACACGCACACCTACTCATACACAGATACACACTTTCTCACGATACACAAACACATATATACAAGCACACACACACACGCACACACGCATGCATGCATACATACATAAATACATACATACATGCATACATACATACATACATACATACATACGTACATACAGTCACCCACCCCTTACACACAAACAGGCAAACCGGATTCAGAAACACACATCACATGCGCACATACACACAAACACACACACATACTCACTCACTCACACACACACACACACACACACACACACACACACACACGCTCTCGCATACATACACACACACACACACACAGACATACTTTCTCATAACACAGAAACACATATATGCAAGCACACACACACATTTGTGCGCACAAGCACACACACATACGCACACACATACATACACACATTGGAGCGTTGTAAAGGTAACGAATATTTAATGTCCAGCGTTGCTCATCAGAGCGAAACGGTGAAATCGTAGAAGCGAAACCAGGTTTAAAAGTCTTTATTGTCCGCTCGGAGATGAGCAAGGGTGGCAGCAGTAGCAGGAACAGCAACAACAACAACAACAACAACAACAACAGCTACTACTACTACTACTACTACTACTACTGTTGCTGCTGTTGTTGTTGTTGTCTTTATTTTAATAATAGCAGTAATAGTAGCTGTTATTGTTGTAGATTATAGTGATTGCAGGAAAAGGGGTGTTGTTGATGTTGTTGTTGTTGAGGGTGGTGGTGATGGTGGTGTCGACAAAGCGACGGGTGGTGGTGGTGGTAGTAGTGGTGGTGGTGGTGGCGATAGTGGCAGTATTTGTCTTTATCGTGGTAGTGCTTGGGTTAGTGATAATGAAGTCGATGTTAATGGTGGACAGGCAGTTGTTGGTCACCATGGCAACCTTAACGACCACCATCGTGTATAACTAACGCATATTCTTTTCTACTCTTAGCACAAGGCCTGAAATTTGGGGGGAGGGTGGGCCAGTCGATTAGATCGATCCCCAGTATGCAACTGGTACTTAATTTATCGACCCTGAAAGGATGAAAGGCAAAGTCGAACTCGGCAGAATTTGAACTCAGAACGTAGCGACAGACGAAATAAGCATTTCGCCCGACATGCTAACGTTTCTGCCTCGCTCAGTGTTACACGTGTTTCACACTTCCACGCAACACCGTATGTCATATTTTTGAGTCACACATTTATTGCTTTCATTAAAAACACTAATACATATGCGTAACACGAAAGCCTGATCAATAGCTGCATGTCTCTGGAGGTAGTATCATAGACGTTACAGTACCTTCACAAAAAAACTTTGGGGGCTTGTAGGACTGTCAAGCAAAGAGAAAAGACAGGCAAGGACAGCGAAGAAGAAACTGTTTCATCAGGAACTCTCTGTCACAATTGGATGAAAGTACCGAGTATGAACTGGACTCATCAATAACACCAGGATACACGAAGGCTTGATCAACTGCTGGATGTCTATGAAGGTTGTCTTAGATCAGGTCTGGCCAACTCGAATTACTTTGCGGGCCACTTTAATCACAGAAAGTTTTTTGAGGGCCACTTGTATACTTTATGCACTAATAGTCAAATAGTCAAATTACAGAATCATGAATTTTTCATACTTTTTGTTTGTTTAAAATTCTAAAATTGTCGGCTATTGCTTTATTGCCACTTATAAATTCTTAATTTATTTTGAATTAAGTGTTTTACACAAATAATTTTATTTAGAAATTAAGCACAATAAATACTTCGAGAAAGTATCAAGCGGGCCGCAAGATAAAAGACTATGGGCTGCAGGCGGCCCGCGGGCATCAGGTTGGGCAGCCCTGTCTTAGATGCTATAGTACCTTCCCAAAAACTGTTGAGACCTGTAAGACTGCCGAGCAAGAACCAACCAAGAAGGAACTGTTTTCCACCAGGAACTACGTGTCACACCTGTCAAACTTGTGGAAGAAAGTACCGAGCAAGAACTGGACTCGATTTCTTCGACCAAAATATCCTTTAAGACGGTGCTCTAGCATGGCCGCAGTCAAATGACTGAAACAAGTGAAAGAATAAAAGAATGAAAGAATACCTTGAAAGACTACGGAAGCAGAAGTGTGTTGGCACTCCGTCGCTTACGACGACAAGGGTTCCAGTTGATCTGATTTGTTGTCCTGTCTTCAACACGCCTTTCCATAGTAGCGTTTGTTATAAATTTATAGCACACTGAAGCGATCTGTCATATTGATAAAGATATCAATTTCGTTTCGATCTTCAGTCAACTGCTAAGGAAGTGTGAGTCCAGTTCTTGTTTGTGCTTTTCTATATTTTCTTTATTTGATTTTTTCTCCGTGAACTCAGCTGAATTCATATGTCTAAATTCGTCTCTCTCTCTCTCTCTGTCTGTCTGTCTGTCTGTCTGTCTGTCTGTCTGTCTGTCTGTCTGTCTGTCTGTCTGTCTGTCTCTCTCTCTCTCTCTCTCACACACACACACACACACACACACACACACACACATAATCAATCAAAATATGAACAAGCAAGAAAAAGCAACAACGCGAGGACGTGGAATAAGTACAGTGTTATTGGACGCTCAGGAAAAGAAAGAGAGTGTGTGTGTGTGTGTGTGTGTTACATGCATATGTATATTTATTTGTATACACACACACACAATTATATATATATATATACATATATATATATATATATATATATATATATATATATATATATATATATATATATATATATATATATATATATATATATATATATATATATATATATGTATATATATGTATATACAAACATATACGAACACACTCACATTATGACTTTATTACTAAAAGAGATTTAAGACTGGTATCCGAGGTCATTGAAGTGGAATAATACCATACTAATTGCTTCTCTGAAATGAGAGAATATGAGACTATTAGTGAGAAAACAAGCAGCACCACCCCTTAAAGTACTCCTGTTATTCGATCCTGTGTACGTTGTGTTTGAGTAATTCATATAATCTTACATAGAGAGAGTGAACTTATTGACAAGTAAAACACTGAAATAAAATATATCATAGTGTGTATGTGTGTGTGTGTGTGTGTGTGTGTGTGTGTGTGTATCTATATTTATATTATTTTACTTTTTTACTCTTTTACTTGTTTTAATATAGGTGCAGGTGCAGCTCTGTGGTAATAAGCTTGTTTCTCTACCACATGGTTCCGAGGTCAATCCCCCAGCAGCCACCTTGGGCAATTGCCTTCTACTATAGGCCCTGGGCTGACTAAAGCCTTGTGAGTGGATTTGCTGGATGGCACTGGAAGAAGCCCGTCACATACGTACACTTGCACACACAAATACAGTGACGTGAAACTGATAGGTTTTGACGTTCAGGTTCCGAAATTTTTTTGTAGAGTTACCAGATTTTCTTCTGGCATACATTTTATAATTTCTTTTCATCTTAACCCTGAAGAAGTACTCTTTCCGAAACGTTGCCTACGCCACTCCCTGTGGGAAATTTCACTCTTCGATTTCTACACGCATACATGTATATGCTGGCCCTATAAGTTGCATCTACTGTTGCATTTATAATGTGACGTCATGTCTTGCCGAATACCGAAACATATGTAGGAATTGGTACAAAGGAGTACTAAGCTATATCCGTGTTCTTTTCTCTTATCATTACTGTCCTCTTTGTCTGACGTCATAGCCCACCCTCAGATACGGACGACCTGTGTGTACAAGCATTAGTGCCAACTCCTGTGTGGTCTAATAGTCACGCGTCGAGTGTCCTGATGAAGGAGGCTGTAGAGTTTACCAATGTTTGTTTGCTTTCATTACCAACTGCAAAGTTTTGATCATCTACATCGACCAACATTATGAAATAACTCCGACCCCTCAGAAACAGCTGTCGGACTTGTAACGCCTTCTCCCCTCTAATTCTTTGAGTCTATATAATCTAAGTTAGTTTGCTCTACTATATATATATATATATATATATATATACACTTATATATATACTTGGTTGTATGTATGTATGTATGTATGTATGTATATGGTTGGAAGCGCTCCTCGTCTTCCAGCACAGCTGAGTTTGAGCCGTTATATATTTATGTGTATATATATGTGTGTGTGTGTGTGTGTGTCTGTGACGTTTGTCCTCCAACACTACTTGACAATCGGTGCTGGTTTGATTACGTTCCTGTAAACTAGTGATTCGAAAAAAGATATTGTACACGAGTCAATCTGTTCGATTAAAATTCTTCTTTCAAAGCGCTGTTTCAACCTGACTGCAGTCGAATGACCGAACGTAGTGAAAAAGATAAAATCGACTTCGGATGGATTTGAACTCAGAATGCTCCTTACACAGCAATCTGCCTGATACTCTATCAACTTAGCCAATTCACCACGTTAAGCATTCGTATCTGAATACTGGAATAACTTTGTCTACCTCATCTTCGTGGCTTTATTATATTTGCTCAGTCACACCGCT